>NW_026114610.1:3077588-3245572 GCF_025201925.1 Gopherus flavomarginatus
CGTTCTCCCGGCTGGGCCTCGGCCGGAAAGCAGCAAAGCCCCGCCGCCCCGCTCTCCCTGCTGGAGCCCCGGCCGGAGCGCAGCAAAGCCCCGCCCTCCCCGCTCTCCCGGCTGGAGCCCCACTGGAGCGTGGCAAGCCCCGCCGACCCTGGCTGGAGCTCTAGCTGGGAGGAGCGGAGCCTGCTCTGCACTCCCGACGGCGCTTCGCTCAAGGAGCGGACCATGGAAGACCCCGGAGCACACGCGCAGCCGTGGACCGGGGTAAGTTAAAAAAAAAAAATTAAAAAAGGTGCCTAAAGTCGGGTCCCTCTTAGGCGTGGGCCCGATTCCCCGGAATCGGCGATTCAGCTAAAGCCAGCCCTGGGAAGGACCATGCTTATGCGTGGCCAGCAGACAGCCACAAAGACACCCGGTCAACCTGCTCCCTGCTGCCTTGCATGCCAACCCCCCTGAAACGTGCTTAATACACTCAGTGATCAGCAGGAAAACCTGTCAAAATGTGTGTGCTGGAGAACCTGCTTGGCTTGGAAGGAGCGAGGAAAAAGAGCGAGTGAAAAAAATACCAGCGAGAGAGCGAGAGCAAAAAGAACATGGAAGGCAGAGAAAGAAATAAAGGGAGAGAAAAAATAGAAAAAGAAGGAAAGAAGGAAGAGCATGAAAGATAGAGGGGAAAAAAGAAAGCAAGAACATACAAGCTAGAGAAGGGAAGGAATGAAAAAGAACGAATGAACACAAGCGCTAGTTTAAGCTGGAATGGGACAGTCAGAGAAAGACAGACTGACCCGTTAAGCAAGTTGCACCCCAGATTCTCCATGTTGGGGGCATAAGCCCCCTATTTCCATCCTGGCCCTGCTTGGGGGGACCATCATAGGTGCCTATTGACACTCCTACTTGCTCTGTGAAGGGGGGCAAGTCCCGCCATACCCTCAGGGCCGCTGAAAGCGGGTTCAGGCCCAATGAAAAAAATTTCAGGCTCCCCAGCAAGTGGACCAGCTAAAAGGGGCAATGAAGCCAGGGAAGCCAGGCCCTGGTCCCTCTTCTGGACCACCGGGCCCCAGTAATCTGTACCGGCTTTCCCCTTGCATGGCAATGGTGGTGCACTCACGCACTGGCACGCCTTTTAGTATCATGACTATTTATCTGTACAATAGCAGCACCTACAGAGAGCAGGGCAGACTCAAACCCCTGTTGTGCCAGGGGTGCACAGACACAGAGACAGCCCTGCCCCAGCTGAGATCAGGGCCCCGTTGGGCCGGGCGCTGCCCAGACACAGCGAGAGATAGGCCATGCCCCAGAGAGTTTACAGGCTCCATATCCAAAAAGTGGGAGGAGAAACAGAGGTCCAGGGTCACACCAGCAGCTCTGAGAGTAGATCCCAGGAGTCTTGGCTCCTCCTGCTCTAACCACTAGACCCCCCTCTGCTCCCAGAGATGGGGCTAGAACCCAGGAATCCTGGCTCCCCAAAGGGGGGGGAGTGGGGTCTAGTGGTTAGGGAAGGGAGGCTGGGAGCCAGGACTCCTAGTTTCCATTTCCAGTGCTGAGATCAGGCACCAGTGCTCCAAGCATGTGCTTGGTGGCAGCACTCCAGCCCCTGCCCCCCCTTTTTTTTGGAGGGGGGGCGCACAAAAAGCCAGGAGCCAGCCCTGAACCAAGATGTTCCCTGTCAGCTGAGGCTTTCAGGCTGAGCTGGAACTGACCCTGCAGTTCTGGCTTCAGTAGCAAGATGGCGCTCACGGCAGCCTGAGGTGCACAGGCTGGACTGCAGTTCAGGCTGCCCTGCCGCTGGGGAGCCGGAGCGTCACCCCCCGTAGGGCGGCTCTAGGCACCAGCAAAGCAAGCACTGCTTGGGCAGCCCATTTGCAGGGGCAGCAGGGGAGCTGAGAACCAATAGGGGGCTCTGGAGCTGTAGTGTCTTGGTTAGCTCCCTGCCTACAGAGCCAGCCCTGGAGCAGGGAAAGAACTACATTTCCCAGCATTCCTTGGCCACTACCAACTGGAAAAGAAGGAGGGGGGCCTCATGCGGCAGCGCTGCTGTGAGTGGAGAGTTGCACTGTGAATGGAGGAAGACCATATTTTAACATTCAAAAACAGGACACTCCAGGGGAGGGAGCCCCCCTGCCCCCATCCACTCCCTCCGACTGCCCCCTACGAAACCCCAACCCATCCAATCCCCCTGCTCCCTTTCCCCTGATCACCCCCTCCTGGGACCCCTGCCCCTAACTGCCCCCCAGGACCCCACCCCTATCTAAGCACCACTGGTCCTTGTCCCCTGATTGCCCCCTCCCGGGACCCCTTGCCCTAACTGCCCCTTGGAACCCCACCCCCTTTCTAAGCCTCCCTTCTCCTTGTCCCCAACTGCCCCCTCCTGAGACCCCATCAACTTCCCCCCAGGACCCCACCCCCTACCTGTCCCCTGACAAAACCCCTGGGACTCACATGACTATCCAACCGCTGCCTGTCCCCTGACTGCCCCCCCACCTCTGACCCATCCAACCCCCGCTGCTCCCTGTCCCATGGACACACACTAATGCACAGCCGTGAGTGTGCTGGGGGAGCTGGTCTGAGCAATTTGAAGTGACAATTCTGTGAGAACAGAAAAATTGTGTAGTGAAGCAACTGCACACCAAGTAGTTGTGGCTGAGTGGTTAAGGCAATGGACTAGAAATCCATGGGGGGGTTTCCCCATGCAGGTTCAAATCCTGTCAACTATGGAAGCATTAGTGTGTTGTTGTTGTCTTAGTGCCTGAGCATCCATGGAGCCAAATTTGTGTCACTCTGAGGCTGTCTACACTTAAAATTACTGCTGTACTGTGAGTAGACAGTTGCTACAGTGAGGGGAGAGGTTTTCATCCCTGTAGTAGCTGCATTGACAGAACAATCTTTCCTTTCATTTAGCACTATCTAACCATGGCTTAGGTCAGCTTAATTATACTGGTCCTGGGGTTTTTCACACCCTGAAAGACGTACTTGTTAGAGGGTTTATCCCATCACCCTCCCATTCCCTGGTCCTTCTCACGTGACCAGAGAGCAGCAATGCACGAAGCTCAAAGGTGCAAACAATTCAATGTTTATTGGGGTAAACTTCCAGCAAGCAATGATTCCAATTTCCTTCCACAGTGTCCCCCTTCCCAGCTCTGACACCACAGAGGCTTGCCTGTGTCCCTGTTCCCCTTCCCTGTTCCTATTCCCCCTGTTGGCAAAACATAATTCTAATTCCCCTACCCCTATTCCCATTCGCATTCCCCCCTTACTTCCTGATTGACTGCAGACTATATAGTAAACTTGAGTTCTCTGCTGCTTAGCTCTATCTTAACCAATCATTTTACTGAAATGTAACTAACCAATCATAACATATTGTAACATGATTATCTAACCAATTATACCCCACTGCTTAATTGGTTACACCCAACAAATTAATTATACAGCAGGCTGAAACAATCACAGCACCAGATAGAGATTATACAGACAAGCAATAGCAAAGTGGGGACTACAGTGACAACAAAGAAATGAGAATTTCACACCCCAGCTATTGACCAGTGAGTTGTTCCCAGATAGGATGCTATCCTGGTAGAGGCTGGGTTGCTTAACTCTCTGGCCCCCAGGGCAGGATTTTGAGGTTCACGATTACTGTCTCAGAATGCCAGCACCCATCTTTTGTTCACTTAAAATGTGAGCAGGGAGATTCTAACACCTCAGAACCTCATGGCTCTCCAGGAAATATGTAACTTTAGGTCCAGGTGAGTGTGTCTAAAAATCAGCTGCGCTGTAGAAGGTCTCTAGGAGTTGAAAGAGATGTGCCATCTCGACCTCCCTAAAGAGTTCATCAACTATAAATGAAAACTAGGATTGATAAGTCATATTCTTTGTAGTATCAGGATGGTGGACTGGTCTAAAGTGCTAGCTATAAGACTTTTTCTTCCAGTCCCATGGGTGTTCTGGTCTCTGCATAGAGACGTGGTTTCACATCCCACTCCTGACATTACGATTTAATTCTATCTGGAGAAAATGGCCTCACTTCAATCTCCTTTGGAACAATAGAACACCATTTGCTTAGCTTTTCTATTCCAGTAGCTGTGAGAGAAGCTCCAAACCAGGGGGAAACAGGGCCTGTTCTCTCAACTGATCAATTTTTTGTCTTCCTTCATTCCAAGCCATTTCCTCAGATACATCCGTATTTCCCACACTTTTAGGAAACTTTAGAGTCATCATTTAATTGCCACACAACTGTACTTATGAAGTGAAGTGAAACACAACATTTTTTGGATATTCTTGCAGAAGAGTTTTGTTTTCTGACCTGGAATTGAACAGGGGCTACCCGAGGGGGACAATGCTACTCCCCTTTTCTTGACTCATCCAAAAAACATAAGTGTGTGGTGCCCTTTGTTTCCCTGTTCTTCAAACACCTGTCGGGGTGGCCTAGGGAGACTTGGCCCGGACTCTCGGGGTCCCTCCCTGCCCTACCTTTCTATGTGATTCTGTTGTGTGGGTTTGTGCTGTGTTGTTGTCCCACACTGAGCTGTTTTGCACAGTGTCACTTTGCACTCTGACACATTGTTTCGTGTTGTATGGTTTTTGCACCGCCTTGTGTTGCACTGGTTTGAGCTGAGCTCTTTTGCAGTGCGTCATTCTGCCCCATGCGGCGTTCATTTGCATGGTGCTGAATTGTCGGACTTTGCACTCCTACGTGTTGTCACTTTGTGCTGTGGAATGTCAGTTCACGCTGAATTGTTAGATTGTTAGATTGGGGTGTTTTCCACTTTTGTTGTTGTTTATATTGTATTGCGATGGCATCAAATTATAGAGCTGTACGGCTGCAAGGGCCCTGGAGAGGTCATGAAATCCAGCCCTCTCTGCTGAGGCAGGGTCAAGCAGAGATGATGCATTGGGGCATGTGGGATCAAGTGCCCCCAACTGCCGGCCCAGGCAGGGAGCAGAAGGAGGGAACCAGAGCCAGAGCAGGTTGTCTTTGGGACCAAGTATATGCAGAGTATCCTTGACAGAGGTTTGTTCAACCTGTTCTTAAAAACCTCCTATGACAGAGACTCCACAGACACCCTTGGGAGCCTATTCCAGAGCTTAACTACCCTCAGAGTTAGAAAGCTGTTCCCAATATCTAACGTGAATCTCGCTGGCTACAGATTAAGCCCATTACTTCTTGTCCTACCATCAGTGGACATGGAGACCAATTGATCATTGTCCTATTTATAAAGACCAAACTTTTCCCTCTGCAATCATCCGTTAACTGGTTATTATCTCCTCTTCTTGCCTGGTGTACAATGGAAGAGGAGAAAATACTCTCTTAACATAGGATGCAAATGTCAGTTTGTTCTCTCTTCATGTTTTACTGAAGCTCAGAGAGAGGAAGAAACATGACCTGCCAAAGAGCATAGAGAGTTTGTTTCATTTTGATCTGTGACTATTAGCAGAAGAGTGACACCTAAGGGCTGTCGCTACCACCCACCATGGGGCTTGGATTTATGATGGTGGGATTAAGAGCATCATGCTCTACCAACAGAGCTAGCTAGATTTAAAGTCAGTCAACTGCCCAGACGCAGTGTAGAAGGTGCCCTGAAGGTTTTTATTGTGAGCTGAGGTTCCCTGTCTTACATTTGCCTTCTTCCTGGTTTGTTATGTCTCCAGCGAGCAAACCAGAGCTGTCACAAGGCTGGTTAGATGCTGCTTTCTAGCCCAGAGAGCTGGGGTTGATTTAGCATGCTGCCGCCATCAGCTGGTCAGAGCAACTAGGGCGGGAGGTCGGAATTTAGGATTCTCCCACCAAGGGGAGGTGCTGTTGGACTCATCTAGTGGGGGAGAGTCTGAAAAAGATTCTCGGTTCCCAGAGAGGGGGCAGACAAGCTGGTACCACACACATTTTCACAGGGAATCAGGCCCCACCCTTGGGAAAAACTCAAAAGAAGCCCAGACCCAGGAGTGTCAGAGAAGAGAATCACTGTTTGCTTTAAGAGATGGGTGAGGGAAACCTGCAGGTCCTTAGATCCCTCCAGCACCTGATAGAACCATTTGTGGGGAAAGTCTGGGGAAGCCAAGGAGAGGGAAAAAGGCCTTGCAGCTGTTGTGCAATCACCATGCTCTCAGCAGAAGGGTCCGGGGAGCTCTGCTCTCAGAACACACAAGGTGACAAAGTTCAGAGCCCTGTTGCACGGAGTCAGACTGTGATCAGCTCACAGTGAGAGGAAGCAAAACCCCTCCCTTGGTCTCTATGCCAGAGCTCCTATCGTCTGAGTGTCCTTCCTGCAAGAGTCGGCTGCTGAGAGGGTTGCGATGGGATAAATGAAGACAGAGGAGGATGGTTCCTCCTGATTTTTTTTTGCGTGGCTCTGTGATCCTGCTGGAGGAAGCATCCTTAGAGTTTATTTCAGTGGCTTGTGTTGGGCTGAGGTTGTGACCCTGAGTACAGGGGTTCCTGTACTCTCTGTTCTTAACCCCTCAGGGAGTGGACAATGGAGTACTGTCAGAGAGTGGATAGAAAGTAGCCTAAGAAAGTGTAGCATAAGTGAGAAAAAAAACAACATTATCAGCTCCCTGGTGGTCTAGTGGTTAGGATTTGGCACTTTCATTACCAAGCCCTGGCTTCAATTCCCAGTCGGGAAAAACTGACTTCCATTAAAAAAAACCTTCAGTCATTCTTCACTTGCAATGTAAATAAATTTGTGGCTGTTTCCTGATTCCCCCATCTTCCCAGTGTCTCCATGGCAGGGCTGGCTCCAGGCACTAGGGATGGCCAATGGAATGGGGAGGCTTCTGTGGCTATTGGGTCCTCTCAGTCCCCCTTGGAGGGAAAGACTCACTGCCAAAAGTGGCAGAGGTAGAGCTGCTGCTGATTGCAGCTTTTTTATTTTTTGTTTCCGCTTGGGGTGGCAAAAATGCTGAATCTGGCCCTGTTCCATGGAAGACAATTTGTTAAAGGACTCAGCCTGAGTCCTTAGGTCTTAATCCTGAAGATATTGTCCCATCATGGGGCCATTTCCATCCTCTCTTTCATACAGAAGCACAATTTACCTTGCACAGACACAGGAACAGCAAGATCTTTCTCTGTCCCTTGTGCAAAGCAGGGGGCCAAATTCCATGGAAACAATGGATGAGTTGGGGCCCTGGGCACATCCAGCCCTGGCAGTGAGATGTTCCCTCCCCTCTTTCTTTATGCCTCTGTTGTTATTTCATGGATTGTCTGGGATGGGGGAAAAGCTGAGTTCACTCCAGGTGAAGGGTAAAAAGGACCCTCAAAGTCTCAGGACCCAACCCCTGCTACCAGGATCACTGAGGTGTTGGGGATTTGATTAGGAAAGGGACTGTGTGAATTGTCAAGGTGGGGAATGAATAACAATCTACAACTAGATCCACCTCATTAACCACTGACACAGGCTAATCCTGCTGCGGCTAGAAGGGAAACTGGGAGTGATTCTTTGCTGTTCAGCCATGGAAACAGTGACCGAATTGCACCACAGTGAATGTGCTGGGGAAAGCTGGACTTCACAGGCAGGTGGAAACACCTAGAACTCCCCACCCCACTTCTGCCACCAGGGTGAGGTGTTGAGCTGCTCACAGCATACCCCTCAATGACCTTACAGCAGGGGATTGCAGCACCCCCACCACCCAATGCAGGGGAGAGGGCTGACTGTGTCTCTGCCCCCTGAGTCCAGGGCACAAACTCTCTCTGCCCCACACATAGAATCTTGCCCTGCTGCAAAGTGACTCCTATGAACAAGTAACCTCCAGGAGAGCAGGCCTGGTCCTCAGAGAGGGGAATGGGCTTCTTGTGAAGCTTATAGGTCACTGGATGCAGTGAGGACAGGAAGGCTTTGAGTATAACCCATAGCAAACACAGCCCATCTGGGGATGTAGCTTAGTGGTAGAGCACATGCTTTGCATGTATGAGACCCTGGGTTCACTCCCCAGCATATCCAGGTTCATTTTTTCACCTTGATGCTTTGCTCATGCCCAGAGGGGATGTGGCCCACCAGTTTCAGTCCTGCTCAGTGAGGGGCAAGTGCCAATTGCATGGAAGGTCTGGGGGGTTTCTGCTCCAAAGTCACCTTGGTACATTTAAGATTCCCTCTCACTGTGCTGCTTGGGACAAGGGTAGATGAGAAGGGTGAATCCTCCAGCACTGGAGGGAAAGGTCCCATCTGCTCAGACTGAGAGGCAAGGAAACAGAGGGGCAGTCAGTGCTTTGAAAGGAGAGAGGCCAGTGATGTACACCCAATAGGGGACACTGTCTCTGTCTTTTGGAGTATCACAGGGGTAGCTGCGTTAACCAGGATTTTTAAAAAGCGAAAGTCCTGTGGCACCTTATAGACTAACAGATGTACAGGAGCATAAGCTTTGAGGGGTGAATCCCCACTTCATCGGATGAATGCAGTGGGAATTCTGTGCCTGGCGAGCCAACTACAAAAGCAATTTCTCCTCCCTTGGTGTTCACACCTCAGCTGCTAGAAGAGGGCCTCATCCTCCCTGATTGAACTAACCTCCTTATCTCTAGACTGATTCTTACCTGCATATTTATAGCTGCTCCTGCAAATTTCCGCCACGTTCATCTGACGAAGCAGGTATTCACATGCGAAAGCTTATGCTCCAATACGTCTGTTAGTCTGTAAGGTGCCACAGGACTTTATGTCTTTTTGAGGTGAGTGCAGCTTGCTTGGGAGGTGCTGACGATGGATAGAGAAAAGGCTGGAGTCAATGACAGATGAGACCAGAGAAGGGGAAGGGGAATGGCAGCCCCACAGAAGGTCCTGGGTGCTCTGATGCCCCAGTTATTGCACCCTGGCCTGTCGTAGAGAGAGAAAAGACACCGAGGGACCCAGTCCCCCTAACAGTGATCCCATGGACAAGAACCTGGTTGGGAGTGGGGTGAAGGTTCCCTGTGGGCAAAGTGGAGCTGAAATCCCTCAGTGTCCTGGAATTTAAGCAATGGAAGCTTCAAACCCTGCACGGGTGTGGGCTGAAGTGCATCAGCAGAAGGTTGGCCTGGACAGAGGCGGCAGGTTGGTATAATTTTTGGTGGTGCCCAGAATGGGACCAAGTCCTGCCCCCCCCTCCCCACACTTGCCTAAGGCTCTGGGAGGGAGTTTGGGTGTGGGAGGGAGAGGGGCTGGGATCTGGGAGAGAGTTTGGGTTCAGGGTCTGGGCTCAGTCAGGGGGTTGAGGTGCAGGAGAGTGTGCAAGGAGCAGGGTCCTGGAAGGAGTTTGGGTGCAGGTGTGGGGGTCTGGGTTGGGGCAGGGGGTTGAGAGTACAGGAGAGGATGAAGGGTGCAGCATTTACCTCGGGCAGCTCTTGAAAGAAACCTGCACCCCCCTCTGGCAGCAGCCCCTAAGTGGGAGGGCTGGGGGCATCTCTGAGCACTGCTGCCCACAGACTCCAGCCCTGCAGCTCCCATTGCCATAGTTGGCTCTTGGGGCGGGAACAGAATGTGGAGACCCCCCACACACAGTTGTTCTTCCCGCAGATGGGGGGCAGCAGGGGATCTCCCCTGTTTGGAGGAATCTCTCTGGGCCCCACTGTTAGGTCTCCATCCTTTCTCCCCCTAACCACGCACACCCCTCCCCTCCCCGTTATCAATGTTTTAGAGTGACCCCTCCCTCCGTTTGTAGGATACAGACTCTCTGTGACAGAGACTGACTGCGGCTCCTCTCTGCATGGCCCCAGTGGGGAAGGAAAGAGACTGGAGGGCGCGGAGAAGATGGGCAGAAGGAGTCAAATGGGGCTAAACCAGAATAGAGGAGATTTTCTTCCTGTTAAAACGTACTGGAGTCTCATCACTGAAAAGCCGCATCTTGAATTAGGTTTGAACCAGCTGCTTTTCAATTAATAGGCAAAGGTGTGAACCACAGAGACTGGGAACTGCCTGCTTCCCAAATCCATCTAAACAGCATCTGCAATGGTGCAATTGGTTAGTGCAGAAGGGCAAGCTGCTGGGATTATAAATTCAGGCCTTATCTGGAGCCCTGGATTCTGTTCCCCGTGTACCTTCCCCAACGTGTTCCTCTTACCTGTGTAGTTTGCTTTGCCTAATTCCCATGGAAAGTGCCCTGCTAGGAAAAGGAGAGTAAGTTCCAAAATGTGGCAGTAGGTGAACAGCTTGGAAACATCCCCCCTGTGCTGCCATTAGTTCCAGGAGATTGTTCACTGGCAGGGCAAATTGATTTCTCTGCTGCTGAGAAAGCTGCCAGGACAGGTCTGTGGGCACCAGAGCTCCCTGCTTCTTCCAGCACACCCCTGGCTCCTTCCCTGCCCCAGTCACTGATGTAGGAGGGTCCTACATGCACGGAGCCTAAAGCTTTACCAAGTCTACTTAGTGCAGTTGACAGCATGTCAGTCTCATAATCTAAAAGTCATGAGTTCAAGTCTCAGAGGTGGTAGCAATGGCTTCTGTTCCCTGCTTCAGTTTTTCCAAAGGAAATCATAGAAAAGAAACTAGAGGAGAGTGATTTCTAGACACACTCCACCCATCTAACACACACACAGAGACTTTTCTATGGCATTATCTTTTCCTTCTCTGTGCCATTTGTATTCTCCATAGAGCAAAATAAAACAAAAACATGCAAGTCCAAGCCTAATACAGCATGAAACTCAATACAGATCAAGACTCACCCTCAGAGATCTTCCAATACTCTTCTTTCACAGTCTAGACTTATTTCTTGTCTGGGCCCAATCTTTTCACCAGGTATAGTCCTTGTTCCAGCTCAAGGTAGCTAGGGGATTTCTCATGACTGCACCCACCTTTCTTCTGTTCCATCCCCTTATACAGCTTTGCTACGAGGCAGGAAACTTTTGTCTCTCTCCTGGGGAAAAGCCCCAGGTTTAAGATGGATTCCTGTACCAGGTGACATGGTCACATGTCCTGGGAGACCCCAAGCCTTCATTCTTCCTGGCCTTACTCACAGATGGTGCAGGACAGAGCCATCTCCAGTCAATTGTCCTGGTTAATGGGAGCCATCAAGAGTCCAAACCACACTTTGCATCATTACAATCGGACCTCAGAGTTATATTTCATATTTCTAGTTTCAGATACAGGAATTATCGGTTCGTACGAATAGGATGAACACACATAGTAGATTATAAGCTTTGTAATGATACCTTACAAGAGACCTTTTGCATGAAGCATATTTCAGTTACTTTATATTCACACTCATTAGCATATTTTCATAAAATCCTATGGAGTGCAACTTCACAGCTGGGAAAGGGTTTTACTGCAGCACCTGGGAGCAGTTGAGTTTCATGTTCAGGCTGTGGTATGAGTTCCTCCAGGTTTCTTGTAAGCACACAGGGACCTTAGTGGGTGCTCTTGATACAGGAATGGCCCAGATACGCTACAGTGTTGGGAATTGCATTTTCCTTTTTAATTTTTGCATTTCCAATGACATTTCTGTATAACTGTGTTTTCTCCTGGATTTGATATTTAACTAAAGAAAGAATAAGGCCTCAGGGCGCCAGATGGAGGAGCAGGCTGGGGCTAGGACTGCTAAGAAAGCAAGAGTAGCAAGTTTTCTGTATTGTTTCCTGCCCTCATTTTCATGACTAATTTCTCTTCTGCATGAAATTTGCCATTTGTACAGGTGAGCCTGGCTAGTTCAGTTGGTAGAGCATCAGGCTTTTAATATGAGGGTCTACGGTTCAGGTCAGTGAAAAAGACAGTTCTCCCTGTAATATCTTCCAAGATCTTCAGAAGGCATCTCTTGAGGACGCTCCTTGACTTCAGCTTCTCCTTTTCAGGACTTGGCCTTTCCTAGGAAGGACCATGTATTGCCTAGGACTGAAGGGGGAACTTCATCACATGCCCACTGGCCTCTCAGTCTGGATTAAGAAAGGCCTCTGGGAGCTGCAGCAAACTGCTGCATGACAACTTGGTGAGCAAATGCAGGGTTGCCCACACAGGGTCATCCTCATCAGAACTCAGCAGAGGTCTGGGTGTTCCATATTGGTCCCATGGTGTAAGGGCCAGCACTCAGGATTTTGAATCCTGCTATCTGAGTTGAAGTCTCAGTGGGATCTGAGAGCAATTCCTGTGGCACCTAACCCTACTGGGTCTTCCAAGGCTCTGTCTTGCTTTCTCAAAGGCCATGAAAGTCTGTCTTTTGCCCGCTAGCTGTTGTGACTTGAGCACGAGGGGATGTTTGATCCAGAAGTCTGGCTGTGCCTGGAGTCCTGTAGGTAGGGATGCGAGCTGCATTTCCTCTGAGTCCTGAAGCTGGGCTGCAGCCTGGCCTGGGAGGCAGCCCTATTGGTTGACCTACTGGCCCAAAGTCACTTGTGCAGTTTTGGTGTCCCCAGGAATGCTGAAGAGCCTAAGGGAGGGAGGCTCAATACTCCTTCCTTTCAGTCAGGGGGGAAGAGGAGGGCTGCAAGAGTGGGCAGGCTGATGAGCTGGGCCTTCTACCTTTCGTGTGGGGACGATGTGGGGAACGCGAACTGGGAGAAGCGGTTGCTGGCCTGTGAGGAAAGGCTCAGCCAGTGGCATAAGTGGACCTTGTCATTAGCCTACAAAGTTGTGATGCTCAAGACCTATCTTTTGGCTGTGGGGAATTTCCTCAGCCATGTGTTTCCCCCTGCTCCATGAGTGCTGCTGAGACTGAACACCATGGCCTTCCACTTCCTGTGGGGCAATAGGACGTCCCTCCCTAGTCAGGAGACATGTGGCTTTTCTGCCATATTAGAAGGGGGGTTGGGTTTAGTGGGCTTTGAAGCCTTGTACGGCTCTACTTTTTTGTGTTTCAATTTTCAGTGGTGGCTGAGCTGGAAGGCAGGTCAGGCCCAAGGGAAATGGTGGGGCAACCACAAAGAACGCAACTGACTCTTGCGATATGGCTGTATTATTTTTACCCCACTGGGTGGAGCACCGGGTATGGGATGGCCGATGATGAGGGAAGAGGGAGGCCCCCACCTCTAGTGTTCTTCTACTCTCACCTTACACCCTACAGGATTTTCAGTGGGTGGCTTGGTGGAAGGTGCTTGTAGGATGGCTTCATCCTCAACAGTGGCTGCCCTCACAGCAGCGGCGGCCACAGCAGCTAGGCTCCCCCTCCACTTTGGCTCAATCTGAACAGAGATCAATGTACCACTGGGTGAGACAGGCCAATTTTAGGGAGCTTCCTCTGAAGGTGAGCAACTGTCCCCAGAACTTACTGACAGGCACTTTAAAGTATTTGCAAATGTGCATGGCCGGCATGTGCAGAGCAAAGGCTGCCCAGGGGCACTATGTCAGGCTCTGGCACCGCTTGAGACAATGGACCATCTTCAGCCACCAGGTGACCCAGGATCTAAGGCAGGAATGGGGTGAAGGAGCAAGTCAAGCTGAGCAAGGCAGCCAAAATTCATCTTGCCTTCGTGGGCGCTCACAATGATGCCATTTTTGTGTGCCAGGGCTGATAAAAACATCCCAGACAGAGAAGCAGCAGGCCAAAAAAGCAGCAGGGGTATTCTGTCTGCTATCCAAGATCCATAAACCTGGAAATCCTGGATGCCCCATCATTTCAGGCAATGACACCCGGACAGCAGGATAGTCCGGCTGTCTAGACTCCCTCCTCAGGCCCTATGCTACCAGCACTCCCAGCTATCTTCGAGATGCAACTGACTTCCTGAGGAAACTACAATCCATTGATGATCTTCCAGAAAACACCATCCTGGCCAGTATGGAGGTAGAAGCCCTCTACACCAACATTCCACACAAAGATGGATTACAAGCCGTCAGGAACAGTATCCCCGATAATGTCACGGCAAACCTGGTGGCTGAACTTTGTGACTTTGTCCTCACCTACAACTATTTCACATTTGGGGACAATGTATACCTTCAAGTCAGCAGCACTGCTACGGGTACTCGCATTGCCACATAGCATGCCAACATTTTTATGGCTGACTTAGAACAATGCTTCTTCAGCTCTCATCCCCTAATGCCCCCACTCTACTTGCCCTACACTGATGACATCTTCATCTTCTGGACTCATGGAAAAGAAAACCCTTGAGGAATTCCACCATGATTTCAACAATGTCCATCCCACCTACAATGTCAGCCTGGACCAGTCCACACAAGAGATCCACTTCCTGGACACTACTGTCCTAATAAGCAATGGTCACATAAACACCACCCTATACTGGAAACATACTGACCGCTATACTTACCTACATGCCTCCAGCTTTCACCCAGACCACACCACACAATCCATTGTCTACAGCCAAGCTCTAAGATACAACCACATTTGCTCCAACTCCTCAGACAGAGACAAACACCTACAAGATCTCTATCAAGCATTCTTACAAGTACACTACCCACCTGCTGAAGTGAAGAAACAGATAGACAGAGCCAGAAGAGTACCCAGAAGTCACCTACTACAGGACAGGTCCAACGAAGAAAGTAATACAACCCCACTAGCCGTCATCTTCAGCCCCCCAACTAAAACCTGTCCAGTGCATCATCAAGGATCTACAACCTATCCTGAAGGATGATCCCTCACTGTCACAGATCTTTGGAGACAGGCCAGTCCTTGCTTAGGGACAGCCCCCCAACCTGAAGCAAATACTTACCAGCAACTAAACAACATAAACACTAATCCAGGAACCTATCCTTGCAATAAAGCCTGTTGCCAACTCTGTCCACATATCTATTCAGGGGACACCATCATAGGACCTAATCACATCAACCACACTATCAGAGGCTCATTCACCTGCATATCTACCAATGTGATATATGCTATTATGTGCCAGCAATGCCCCTCTGCCATGTACATTGGCCAAACCAGACAGTCTCTACATAAAAACATAAAAGGACACAAATCAGACATCAAGAATTATAACATTCAAAAACCAGTCGGAGAACACTTCAATCTTCCTGGTCACTTGATTACAGACCTAAAAGTCGCAATATTACAACAAAAAAACCTTCAACAACAGACTCCCACAAGAGACTGCTGAATTGGAATTAATTTGCAAAGTGGACACCATTAAAGTAGGCTTGAATAAAGCCTGGGAGTGGACGGGTTATTACACAAAATAAAACTATTTCCCCATGTTTATTTGTCCCCCTACTGTTACTCACATCTTCCTGTCAACTGTTGGAAATAGGCCATCCCGATTATCACTACAAAAGGTTTTTTCTCCTGCTGATAATAGCTCACCTTAACTGCTCACTCTTGTTATAGTGTGTATGACAACACCCATTTTTTCATGTTCTGTGTGTGTGTGTGTGTGTGTATCTATATCTATATCTATATCTATATATCTTCCTGCTGTATTTTCCAATGCATGCATCCGATAAAGTGGGTTTTAGCCCATGAAATCTTATGCTCAAATAAATTTATTAGTCTCTAAGGTGCCACAATTACTCCTTGTTCTTTTTGCAGATAAATTAATGGAGGTTAAGTCCATGAATGGCTATTAGCCAGGATGTGTAAGGAATGGTATCCCTAGCCTCTGTTTGTCAGACGGTGGAGATGGATGGCAGGAGAGAGATCACTTGATCATTACCTGTTAGGTTCAGTCCCTCTGGGGCACCTGGCATTGGCCACTGTTGGCAGATAGGATATGGGGTTGGATGGACCTTTGGTCTGACCCAGTATGGCCATTCTTATATTCTTATGAAGGGAGGGGCAGAGCACTGTAACAGAGTTTCTGTAGCGTAGTGGTTATCAAGTTTGCTTAACACACAAAAGGTCCCTGGTTTAAAACCAGGCAGAAACATGATGGCTTCCTTTTCCCAGCTCCTACTGGCCTGTCCCTGCTGTTGTACGAGCAGCAGTGATTTCTATGCAATGTATAACCTGGATGCTCAATAGGTGTGCTATACTTCCCTCCCTCCTGCTTTTGTCTCCTCTCCCTCTCTGAATACCTGTGAAGTGGTTTTCCCCCTCCCACTCCTGGAATGCTTGTGGGATGAATGGGCTGGCTGAACAGCTAGAAGGGCAGAAGAGCTTCCAGGTAGACAAGGTGTTTGGGACTCTAATTAGGCAGCACTCACACACCCAGAGCATGGACACTGCCCAAAGTGGAGCATGACCAACCAGATGCAACCAAGTCATCTCTAGTCGCAGGCCATTAGGTGCAGGTCCTTAAAAGGAGAAGGGGCCACGTGCTCAGGAGCCACTCACAAGCTTGTACCTCCAGTGAATTCCCTTTGCCTGACCGCCTGGCCAGTGGTTCTCTGCGTTGTATTTCATTGTGCCTCAGGAAGACTTACCTTCATCGCACCGTCCATAGCTGCACTGTGGGAGACTGACCTTGCAGAATCCTGACATCTCCAGTGCTGTGCCTGTCCTGGGAGCATGAGTAAGCAAGTGTGAGTGTGACACCCCCACTTCTTCTTTTCAACTTAGCTGTCAGTATAATAAATGTGCTGCTTTCTGCCAAACTCTGGTGGGTCATTAGTCCTCCCTACGCTTACTAGCTGGCCCAGTAATGGGTAACAGCTGTGATAAGCTCAACCCCAGCAGGACAGAGGGTGGTGAAATGAGCTGGGAAAAAGTCTTAGCATCAGCAGGTGAAAGCTAGAGTACCTTGGCCAGTCACCTTTTGAAGCCTTATGGCTTAGTCTCGTCTGCCCTTGGAGGTTGGCCTATGGTGGCCGGCTCTTCCTGCTGGCTTCCTTTGTGTGATTTGCCAAAGGAGGGAGTGAGGCAGGAATGGGGCAAAAGAGGAAAGTCTAGCTGAGGAAGGCAGGGCAGAAGCTAAGCCCATTTGTTCTGCAAAGCCTGAAAAGCCTGGGGAGGTGAGGTTGGCTGCTGGGAGGTAGAATCCTGTGCCTACCTCTTGGCTTCCCAGGGATGGCTACTTGCATCCCAGGAGAAGAAGGATGGTTCTGGGTGAAAGGAAAACAAGCAAAGCTCTGGGAGGAAATTTGGGTGTGGGATGCGGGCTCTGCTCTGGGGGAGCGGGTTGGCGTGCAGGAGGGGTGGCGCTTACCCCGGGCACTGCAGCTCCCAAAGTGACTGGTACACACAACCCAGCGGCAGCAGGTCCTAGGTGGGCCGTGCCAGGGGGTCTCTGTGTGCCGCTGCCTGCAGGCTCTGCCCCCAGAGCTCCCATTGGCTGCAGTTCCTGGCCAATGAGGGCTGTGGAGTTGGTACTTGGGGCAGGGGCAATGAATGGAGACACTTCCCCCGCCCCAGGGGATGCCGGGACATGCTGGCCATTTCTGGGAGTGACACGGAGGGACGGAGGCAGAGTGGGCAGGGAGCCACCTTAGTGCTGCTGGCACATGTCTGCACACCCATTAGGGGAGGGGGGAAGAGGTCGTCCATTTGCTGCCTGGGGTAGGGGCAGTGCACAGAGCTGCCTCCCCTACTGGGTCTATTACAGGAGGGGAGGGGGGTCTTTTGGCCTGTAAGGTGCAGCAGGTCGGACTAGATGATCACATTGCTCCTTTCTGACCTTAAGGGCTCTGAGTCTAAAAGGGAGAGGGAAGTAAAGGAACTTTTTAAAAAAAATAAACCAAATATTGTAATACCAGGATAACTCCACCTGCTCGTTGTCTAGTCCCACCCCTTTATTCCTCCATTGTGTGTTGAATAACCTGCAGAACATTGATTCTCTCATTCCATTGATAAACTGATACAATGTGACTGAAATTAAACTAATTCCCAGCAGAGAAAACATCACATCACTGCACTGGCTGGGAATTGAACCCACGTCAACTGCTTGGAAGAAAGATATGCTCACCATTATACCACCAATGCACCTGGTGAAAGTATCACTTATGCTTGCCCAATGAGGCTAGACAAGCATTGAGGAGATTTTCTGCCCATTAAAATGAACTGGATTCTCATCACTAAAAAAAACCATCTCCATCTTCACTTGGGTTTGAACCACCAGCCTTTCAATTAGCCACCAAAGGTGTTAATCACAGGGTATGTCTACACTACGGGATTATTCCGATTTTACAGAAACCAGTTTTTGGAAACAGATTGTATAAAGTCGAGTGCACACGGACACACTAAGCACATTAGTTCGGCAGTGTGCGTCCATATACCGAGGCGAGTGTCAATTTCCGGAGTGTTGCACTGTGGGTAGCTATCCCATAGCTATCCCATAGTTTCTGCAGTCTCTCCCACCCATTGGAATTCTAGGTTGAGGTCCCAATGCCTGATGGGGGAAAAACAGTGTCGTGGGTGATTCTGGGTAAATGTCGTCACTCAGTCCTTCCTCCGTGAAAGCAACGGCAGACAATCATTTCGCGCCCTTTTGCCTGGATTGCCTGGGCAGACGCCATAGCACGGCAACCATGGAGCCCATGCAGCCTTTTTTCACCGTCACCGTATGACTACTGGATGATGCTGATAGACACAGTACTGCAGCACTACACAGCAGCATCCCCTTGCCTTTTCAAATTAGCAAAGATGGTTACCAGCCATACCGTCCTATCTGCTGCTTTGCAAGTTGACAATGACAGTTACCAGTTATACTGTACCGTCTGCTGCTGTCATGGGTGTTCCTGGCCGGCCTCGGTGAGGTTGGCCTGGGGCGCATGGACAAAAATGGGAATGACTCCCCAGGTCATTCCCTTCTTTGAATTTTGTCTAAAAGGAGAGTCAGTCCTGTCTCGACTATCAGGCAAGCCTGCTAAAGAACCAGAGAGGCAAACGGCCACTCCGGGTCAGAGCCCCAGACATCCAGCAGAAATGATGAGCTGCATGCCATTCCAGGGGGTACCCCTGCAACAACCCCACCCGTTGCTTCCCTCCTCCCCCACCCCTCCTGGGCTACCGTGGCAGTGTCCCCTTGTTTGTGTGACGAAGTAATAAAAAATGCATTAATTTGAAACAACACTGACTTTATTGCCTCTGCAAGAGGAGCTCAAAGGGGGCCAATACCGCTGAATTGCGGCCACGCTAATCCTAATCCAACATGGCAAGTACCGATTTCAGCAATACTCCCCTCGTCGGGGAGGAGTACAGATATCGGTATTAAGAGCCCTTTATATTGATATAAAGGGCTTCATTGTGTGGACGGGTGCAGGGTTAATGCTATTTAATGCTGTTAAATTATATATAAACTTGTAGTGTTCACCAGGCCAGAGAGAGCAGCAGGTTTTCCCTACTGTTTCCCACTTTTGTTTTCTTTACTAGTTCTCCTCTGCACCAAGTTTCTCTTTCAAGTTGTAACTCTGGCAAGCTCAGTTGGTAGAACATCAGACTTTTAATCTGTAGGTCCATGGGTCAAGTCACTGGTCAGGTGATAAACTACTCCCCAAGATCTTAAACTGTCTCTTTGGAGTCCTCTTTAACATTATTTTTTCTCTTCAGGATTTTCCCTTTCCTCAGAAGGGCCTTTTTGTGTGTGGGTTTGAAGGGGCAATTTCTGACAACCTATCTGTCCTTGCAGCCTGGAGGAATAAAGGCCACTGGGCATATAGCATGTTCCTTCCCTGCACACACACACACACATACAAACACACAGAATATCCCTAGGAATTAGAATCACCTGCTGCTTTCCCCTTTCCTGCTGGATCCCCAAACAAGGATGCTCTTCAGCCGAAACCCATGTCCCCTCTTTTCTCAGTGCCCCTCAATCCCAATCCTCAGTCCCTCCTATGCACACTGCTTCTCACTCCCAACCAGAGCCTACTCCTCTTCACCCTTCTCCTCTGTCCCTAACCAGAGCCCTCTCAATCCCAACCCACAGCCCCCTTCTATTCCCAGTGCCCCTGAATTCCAACCCACAGGCCCCTCCTCCTCACGCTGCTCCTCAATCCCAACTCATAGGCCCCTCCTATTCCCGGTGCCCCTCAATCCCAACCCACAGCTCCCTGCTTCCCTCCAGCAGCAGGTGCTTCAGACCCCCTCAGGAAGATTTTCTTGCAAGGTTTCATGTATGAGTCTGCATGTGGATTTTACAGTATGTTGGAAATATGTTGGATTGCTTGCCGAAACGATCACTTTTGCCTGGTGTTGGATTCCCAGCCTCCTTGTTTTTGGGGCAGGAGAAATAAAGCATTGTTATCCTTGTTGTGTAAATTGAGGGCAGCACAACTGTGCTCGGCAGACCCCGACTGAGGGCCTCACCCTTAATTCAATAGCACTTGCTAGGCAGGGAACAGGGGTTCGAAAGCCAAATGGGCCCACGCCTGGGTCCTAATACTAAAATTTAGGGGTTAGATCAGCGTTAGGACAGGGTGGCTGTGGAGGAATGAGTGAGTCCCTAGACAACATAGTGAGTATAATGCCTTCTTATTTTTCCCTTTCCACCCAGTATGGCAGGTGAAACCATTTAACCTTTTTATTACTGACCTTGGCACAAAAAGCGGGAATGTGCTAATAAAGTCTGCGGATGACACAAAGCTGGAGGGTATTGCTAACACGGAGAAGAACCGGGATATCATACAGGAAGATCTGGATGACCTTGTAAACTGGAGTAATAGTAATAGGATGAAATTTAATAGTGAAAAGTGCAAGGTCATGCACTTAGGAATTAATAATAAGAACTTTAGATATACATTGGGGGTGCATCAGTTGGAAGCAACAGAGGAGGAGAAGGACCTTGGGGTATTGGTTGATCACAGGATGACTATGAGCCGCCAATGTGATATGGCCATTAAAAAAGCTAATGCGGTTTTAGGATGCATCAGGCGAGGTATTTCCAGCAAAGATAAGGACGTGTTAGTACCGTTATATGAGGCACTGGTGAGACCCCACCTGGAATACTGTGTGCAGTTCTGGTCTCCCATATTTAAGAAGGATGAATTCAAACTGGAACAGGTTCAGAGACGGGCTACTAGGATGATCCAAAGAATGAAAAACCTGTCATATGAAAGGAGACTCAAAGAGCTTGGCTTGTTTAGCCTAGCCAAAAGAAGGCTGAGGGGGGATATGCTTGCTCTTTATAAATATATCAGAGGGATTAATATTAGAGAGGGAGAGGAATTATTTAAGCTTAGTACCAACGTAGATACAAGAACAAATGGGTATAAACTGGACACTAGGAAGTTTAGACTTGAAATTAGATGAAGGTTTCTAACCATTAGAGGAGTGAAGTTCTGGAACAGCCTTCCAAGGGGAGTAGTGGGGGCAAAAGACATATCTGGCTTTAAGACCAAGCTTGATAAGTTTATGGAAGGGATGGTATGATGGGATAGCCTAATTTTGGCAATTGATCTTTGATTATCAGCAGATAAGTATGAGTGAACTCTACATAGGCACCTCTGGGCTTGCACTGACTAAGGACAACAGCAGTGAGTGGAGTGCAGAGAAGGGATGGCTCATGTTAAAGGACTTTTGGTTGCTGGACTTATGAACCGTAGGGAGAAGGACACTGCCCAGCTTATTTGTGGGTGGGTCTTTTCCTCGTGGTTTATGTTTATGCGTTGGGGCTGCTGACATGACTTCTGCTAACCCTGGGCTTACATTGCAATGTAGACATACCCTGAGAGGGCATCTATAACATGATAAAAGCAGTGTGGCCCGGCTGGCCTGGATCATCTGACTTGGACTCCTGGGGCTCAGGTTGTGAGGCTAAAAACTGCAGTGTAGACATTTAGGCTCAGACTAGAGCCCAGGTTCGGAGACCCTCACCCCTTGTGGGGTCTCGGAGGCTGGGCTCAAGCCCAAGTGTCTACACTGTAATTTTATAATCCTGTAGCAAAAGTCCCACAAGCCTGAATCAACTGACCCAGGGTTTCAGAATAGTGACTTGGGTGTGTTTATGACAGTGCAGACATAATACTACGCTATGTCCACGCTGCAATGAAACACCCAGGGCTGCCCAATGCCAACTCAGGCTCCCGAGGCTTTGGCCGTGGGGTGGTAAATTTGCAGTGTAGATGTCTCAGCTCAGGCTCAATACTGGGCTCTGGGCCCCCTCAAAGTTGGGAGGGAGTTTAGCAAGCAAAAAAGGTAAAACCGCAATGAAGTATTACCCTGGACTCAATGGCATTTCTCCATTGGTCTGCCTGCTTTGGGGCAGGGACAATAGCACATCCTGCTGCGTTCATTATTTCATAGGGTGGTTTAGGATTTTCATTCTCAGACACTGGGCACAAAGCAGGACTCAACCCTCAGCATAAACTAGGTGAGCTGCCCACAGATTCTGGCAGCCACAATGAGCATTTGGTGTGAGAGCTTAGACCTACCCCTGTCCCAGAGAGAGGGGGTCATCCATGAGGGGACTGGACCACTGACCTACCAGCTCCTAAATCCCAAACGTTCAGTAACTCTGTTATCAGTGCCTGTGTGTGTAATTTAAACCATAAAAAAAACCACACTGGGCTAGACCAAAGGTCCTTCTGACAACAGCCAAGAGCAGGTGCCCCAAAAGCCACTCAACAGGGCACCACTGGCAGTTATTATCCCTGCCTCAAAAGCAGACAGACCGATGGAGAACTGCCATGAGTCCAGGGTAATACTTCCCTGCAGTTTTACCATTTGCACTTGCTAAACTCCCTCCCAACCTTCTGGGCTCCTAGACCTATCCTAGTGTTATGTCTACACTATGATTAAAACACCCAGGTCACCTGTCTCAAAGCCCAGGTCAGCTGACTCAGGGTTATGGGACTTGGACTGCAAGACTATAAAATTTCAGTGCAGACATATGGACTTGAACCCAACCTCTGAGACCCCACGAGGGGTGAGGGTTTCTGAACCCAGGCTTCAGTGTGAACACAAATATCTGCACCACTGTTTTTAGCCTCTCAGCTTTAGCTCCATGAGCCCAAGTCAGATGACCCAGGCCAGCCATCCTGCCATCTTTATCCCAGGAGAGATGGATTCTATGGGTACGCTCCCATTGCAATGGAAGCCCAGGTGTGGCACGCTGTGCTCAAAGCAGCACCCTGCAAGCCCCATATTCACCACTCTCATATAGTGATGATACATTTGAACAAAATCTGCCTGGTGAGGTATCATTTCAAAAATCTTGAACTGCTCATCTGTTGAACCTTAATGTCTTCTTGCATTCTATGTGCTCACATTGGTTTGGGAAGTTATGAAGTTTTCTCTGTGTGCATTACAGAAATATGTTATGAGGTTGGGAAATGCCCCCCACCAGCCTTTCAGGTGCGACAAGGGAGGAGCCAGACTCACTGCTGGCCCATTGAAGGTATCTACACTCCCAAGGACTATCCCAGAAACCTTGTACGATGCAGAATTCACCGAGATAATACAGCAACAATGGACACTGCTTGACTCACATCATAGCAAAGGAGCTTTCTAGAAAGTTGGAAGAAACTATGAAAGAGGGGAAGAGACATCATGACTTGGCATCTCTCCCCCACAAATCAACAGCTGGAAACACAAACTGGTTGACAAAACTGATTCATAAATCAGAAGATAATAATAATAATACATTCAAACCAAGGTCCCCAAATAGGTAGTACTGGTTTTTCAGCTGAAAATTTTCAGTTTGAGGAATTTTGTTTTCCCAATCAGACCTTGCCAAGGGAAGCAGGGAGAAAATGTTTGAGTTGCCTCCTTCAGAACAGCTTAGCCTAGACACTCTAGCTGTGAGTCACTGTCATGGCCTTGCTGAGAACTGGGGTATTTTAATAATTTGGGGAGGTCTCAGGGTGTTTGGGGGAGATTATGAGGCTGTTACCTTTTGATATAAAAGCTAAGACATACAGGACTTGAGAATTTTATTTTTAGAAATCTGAGATTTAGACATTTTATTTAAAGCAAGGGGGTTTCTGAGCAGGGTTTTGTTTGCAGGAAGCAACATTGTTTGATCTGTCATTGTACCAAAGGGGAGATGGTGGTCTAGAAAGGAGGAGTGAAGACTAAATGCATCTGATGAGGATGGGACTTGAACCCATGCGTGCAGAGCACAATGGATTAGCAGTCCATCGCCTTAACCACTCGGCCACCTCATCCGAGATGTCAGGCAGTGGACAGGATGAGAAATCTAAGGCCAGCAGAGACAGGGACACTAAGGTGTTTTTAAATACTAAGCGGAAGCAGGGGCTGAATGAGCTCCCACCTCACTCCTACTGACCAGCTGTGGGAAAGGCTTCAGGAACAGACCATGTTTGCATAGACACAGCTACTCTGCCTAGGTATGCAGCATCATGGGGCCGCTTCCCCAAAATGACCAGTTTTAGCTGGTGGCTTGTTACAAATCACTCTAGCACTGAGTGGTATGAAATGTTATTATCCTTTCTGCATGAGTGAAGGGCAGCAGAACATACTTAGTCGGTCCTGATAGGTGAGGAATAGCTTTTATTGGACTGCATAGAAGTGATTCAGAACGTCACCCTAAAGCAGTGGTCCCCAAACATTTCACACTGTGCCCTCTTATCCATGGCTGTGGACCCTCGGAGCCATAGTTGAAAACTGGGGCAGGCAGTGGGGTGTTGCTTGCTGAAGAAAGGGGTGCAGACAGGGGCAAGGGGGTCGAGGCTGAGCTGGCAGTCACGGGCCGTGGATGAGGGTGGGGTTGGAAAAGAGCTGGGACAGAGTCAGGCTGACTGGTGCTCCCTCCATGGGGTCTGGCTCAGCCCCTGAGGTGCCCCTATGAATCTTCCTCTTTGTTCCTCTAGGAGTCATGCCCCAGATTTTTGGGACCACTGAACCCTACACGTTAAGCAGGGGCTAGTGATGCCAAAGCCCAGGGAAAGGGAGAACAAGTGCAGGGGCCCCAGCACTGGAACGAGGCCCCCTCTCTTCTGTCTGTGGCTCTGCCCCCTGCCACATCTTCCACCCACGGCCCCATCCACTATGTCACCTCTGTTCCACCCCTTCCCCCACTAGCCCCACCCTGTCACTCCTTTACCCCTGCCCCACTGTGGCCCCAAGACCAGAGAAGTTCTGTGCCCCTGCTGCAGCCCCCGGGCCGTAGCACGGAGTGAGAGCTCCTCCAGCCCTGGGGCTGACATGGGGCAGACTTTTCCAGGGGGACCTAATTTCTCCAGGGCCCCTAGTCTTTGGCTCCACTGGCCCTTGGTGACACAAGGTTTGGGGAGGCTGAGCCCCCCTGAGCCTCCATTAGGTGCTGCCCAGGCTACCGCTGCTCAGTGTGTGGCCAGTCTCTCTGTGTTCTCTGCTGTTTGTGCTGGGGAGCCTGGCTGGGCTTAGGGGTGGGGCCCTCCGGCAGCCGCTCCAGACTTCAGGGGGTCAAAGGGCACTGTGTGCCAGTGCAAAGGTGCTCACTGCTCTCCCCTGCCCCAGTGCTCCTCCATGGCCCCATAGAGGGTTGCGGGGAGAGAGGAGCAACACTATGTGCTCCATGCATCCTGGTCACTTTCCCCACCTGGGCTGTGCTGTGAGGGGAGCATCAGAAGCTGCTGCTCTCTGCCCTCCCCTTATGCAGCCTGGCTGAGGAAAGTGACCCGGATGCAGGGAACTCAGATGATGCTTCTTGCCCCCGCACCCCACCCCCGCAGCTCCTAGGAGTGCCTGGAGGAGCAGCCTTCCAGGGAGGAGCGGGCAGCAACGCCAGCTGCTCCATGCACACAAGTCACTGTCCCCACGTGGGTGCAGGAGGAGGTGCAGGGGTTAGGGGTGAAGGGGTGCAGCAGGGGGCAGTGCCTGGTAGCACAGGAAGGGAGTGTGGGACTTAAGGGCAAAGGGGACACAGTGTAGGGGTTAGGGTACAGGAGGGGGCAGGAGATAGGGGTGAAGGAGGTGCAAGGGTTGGGAGTGCAGGAGCTGGGGGGAAAGGGGGAGGGGGATCGTCCAGGGGCAATGGGGAAGTGCTAAGGTACAAGTTTTGCCCAGGGCACCAATTCCCCTAACGCTGATCCTTGAGAACATTTCTTGCTGGGAGGGGGAGAGGGAGGGGGAGGGGAGAGAGATGAGGCGTTTTCTCTCTGTTTCTTTCCTCTCCATTTTCTGCCCCTTCCTTCAATTCCAGAAACCTCCCTTGTGTTTCAGACTGTGCAGTGACGCCCTCCCCACCCCAGGCCTCTGGAGCCTTTGGAGCAGAAAGATCCCAGGAGCTGAGGAGGAATCCAGGGGTGAGTAGCTGGCAGGAAGGAGTCCTAGCAGCTCTTCTGGGAGTGCAGGGGAGAAATGACTCCCCCTTCTCTAGATTCTCCCCATGGGGCTCTGGGGAGCAGGGAGCGTTGTGTGATAAATTCCATCCAACATCCCCCTTTGATCCAAGCCGAGGGACATCCCAGCTCTGCACGTTCCCCTTGGCAGCACCAAACAAGGGATGTTTTCCACTGCGCAGGAGACCCAGCCAGGGACTGATGTGCTGGAGATATGTTGGGAAAGGGACTGTCTGAATTCCCAAGGGAGGAAACGAACAATCTACAGCAACATCATTAACCACAAACACGCTCTAACCATGATCCAGCCAGTAGGGAAATGGGCAGGAATTCTTGCTGTTCAGCCATGGCCACAGGTACAGAGCTGCACAGCAGTGAGTGTGCTGGGGAAGCTGGTCTGAGCAAACAATTGGAAATGACCCTTCAGTGAGAACAGAACCAGAGTGTAGAAAGGCCCCTGTGTTAAGTGGTTGTGGCTGAGGGCTTAGGGAGCTGGGGTATGACACCATAGGGCTCTTTCTGTGGAGGTTTGATTTTTGCCAGCTAGGAAAGGCTGGTGTGTCTTGTCTTCATGGCTGTACTTTCAGTGATGCAGGTTTCTCTACCCCATTGTTCCACGGGCATCCTACTAGATTGCCAGCTGCCAGCTACAGAGCACTCCCCCGCAACACACACACACACACACACACACACACACACACACTTACTTTACTCTTGGTGTTCGGAGGGGAACAGGTGAAAGGACAAAAGCAAGAGACAAAGAGAAAGGAGGAAGGGATGGATGGAGGAAAAAGTGAAACAAAAAGGACAAACCCTAATGTCCCCAGTGATTCTAAGGGACAAAATCTCAGGTGTGGAATAAAATTCTGCTTCCTTAACCTCATGTTTTCCATGCCTAGCATTCAGCTGTCACCAGACTGATCAGACTGAACAGGTTTCAAACCTCGAGGTGGCTCTTACCTTCTAAACAGGAATGGCTGTTTTCTAGTAAAATCAGGCAAAGGGAAGGAGAAAACTTGAAAGAGATTCCTCCTGGCGCTCACGTACGTGAACCCGAATACTCTCTCAGTCCTCAAAGAGAGACCTGGAGAAGGAGACTTGCAGAAGGAAAGCCACAGGGGTCTCTGAGGTTTCCCTGGCCCCTCACCCCTCTCCTGCCTGGCTGATGTCAGCATCTCTCTGTGAGGTCATCACCTCCCCACCACTTTTGACCAATAGTCTGAGGTCCTGCAAAAGGCTTTTGTGATGTCACTGCCACACCCCTCCCTTGCTGTGCTAATGTCCTGCCCGTGGCCAGGCACTTTGGAGGTTTGAGCTACTCCCTGTGGATCACCTCACTCAAGGAGCGTTTGTTCTAGGAAGCAAGCCAGTAGTTTTGGATCATCTGCAAATGTTGTCACCTCACTGTTCAGCAGATCATTTATTAATATGTTGACTAGTCCTGGTCCTAGTACAGACACCACAAGATACCTGTTTCCATCCTGAAAACTGACCATCTAGTCCTATCCTTTGTTTCCTATCTTTTAACCAGTTATTGATCCACGTGGGGACCTTCCGGAGGTGAAAGTAAGCCGGTATGTTACAGTATGAGGTACTGGCAAGAGCCAGTACGCTGTGCCAGCCCGGTCCGTCTTCCCCAGGCTGGTGATTTAAAGGGCCCAGGGCTCCCTGGTGCAGTTGGACCCTGGGCCCTTTAAATCACCTCCCAAGCCCCCCTGCCGGAGCCCCGGGGAGCAAATCACTGCCATGGATGTTTCTCTCTCCCGCTCTGCGACCACAGAGCAGGGGCGGCAGAAGCTTCCTTACAGTGGGGGGGCACTGTTATCCGAACTGTGGCACCCCCATGACACTCCTTCCTTAAGGACCTCCACTCACAGCTCCTCTCCCCTCGAGGTCACACCCACAGAACGCTTCTTCCCCAAGACTGCACCCTTCCCCCTCCCCCATCATTTATCCTAACCAATAAAGAGTGGTGGGTCCATGGCCCTCTAACCCCCCTGTTCCAGCACCCCTGACACAGAGGTAAGCAGGCAGCAGTGTGTACGTGTATGTGTGTGTGTGTGACAGAGAGTGCTGGGCTGTGCTGAGCTGAGCCAGTGAGAGAAGCGGGGCTGATGTCGGGGCTGTCCCCTGCCTCAGGACTGGTTGCTTCCAGCAGCTGTCTGAACTTAGAGACAGTGTGCCGACACACTCACTCTTCCGCAATGCACACACTGTCTCTCCTCCCCACACACACATGCTCTCTACCCCAGCACACACATTGCAGTTGAAAAGCAGCTGGCAATCTAGTAGGATGCCCATAGAACAATGGGATAGAAAACTGTATCATGTGATGCTGTACCAGCCTGTGAGGCATTGCAAACCCTTCCCAAAGCATCCTGCAGCCAGTTGCACAATGGGATAGCTACCACAATGCACTGCTCTCTGTGGCCATCCAAGAGATGCTAGCATGGATGTGCTCTGGTGACACAGGGCATAGGGTGGACATGCAACAGCTGTTCAATTAAAACACTTTAACTAAAGCCATGTTACTCTTTCACGTAGACATAGCTTAAGAATGAGACAAGACTCAGCTCCATCAAAACAGAAGAACCACAGCTTCCTCCATAATTGGCAGGATTTGAACCTGCACAGGGAGACCCCAATGGATTTCTAGCCCATCACCTTAACCACTCAACCACAACTACTTGCTTGATGTGTGGCTCTCACTGCACTCTAGTTCTGTTCTCACTGAGTGATCAATTCCAGTTGTTTCCTCAGACCAGCTTCCACAACACACACACTGCTGTGCTGTTGTGTAAGTGTGTCCATGGCTGAACAGCAAGAATTCCTGCTCCTCTCCCTTCTGGCTGGAGCATGAGGAGAGTGTGTTCGTGGTTAATGACGTTGCTGTAGCTTGTTGTCCATTTTCTGCCTTGCTCATTCAGACAGTCCCTTTCCCGCCATATCCCCAGGGCTTTGCCAGGGGGTTGGTGGCTCCTTTCTTTCCTCACCCTGGAGTAAACTCAGCTTTTTATTCCATCCTTGTTGTTTCAAGGAATAACAACAGATGATTAAAGAAAGAGGTGGACAGGGTGAGTCTCAGGGGAGGGGGCAGAGAGATGTGGGTGGTGGGCAGGGCCGGTCTCAGGGGAGGGGTCAGAGAGGTACAAGCAGTGGGCAGGGCAGGTCTCAGGGGAGGGTCAGAGAGGTGCAAGTGGTGGGCAGGGCTAGTCTTAGGGGAGGGGGCAGAGAGGTGTGAGCGACGGGCAGGGTAGGTCTCAGGGGAGGGGGCAGAGAGGTACGAGAAGTAGGCAGGGCAGGTCTTAGGGAAGGGGCAGAGATGTGTGGGTGGTGGGCAGGGTGAGTCTCGGGGGAGGGGGCAGAGAGGAGTGGGCAGGGTGAGTCTCGGGGGAGGGGGCAGAGAGGAGTGGGCAGGGTGAGTCTCGGGGGAGGGGGCAGAGAGGAGTGGGTGGTGAGCAGGGTGAGTCTCAGGGGAGGGCTCAGAGAGGTGTGGGCAATGGGCAGGGTGAGTCTCAGGGGAGGGGGCAGAGAGGTGTGGGCAGGGTGAGTCTCAGGGGAGGGGGCAGAGAGGTGTGGGTAATGGGCAGGGTGAGTCTCAGGTGAGGGGGCAGAGAGGTGTGGGCAATGAGCAGGGTGAGTCTCAGGGGAGAGGGCACAGAGGTGTGGGCAGGACAGGTCTTGGAGGAGGGCTCAGAGAGGTGTGGGCAATGGGCAGGGTGAGTCTCAGGGGAGGGGGCAGGGAGGAGTGGGTATGGTGAGTCTCAGGGGAGGGGGCAGAGAGGTGTGGGCAATGAGCAGGGTGAGTCTCAGGGGAGGATGCAGAGAGGTGTGGGCAGCAGGCAGACCTTGGGGTAGAGGGTGGAGAGGCGCGAGCAGGCCTTGGGGGAGGAGAGGAGCGAGCGAAAGGTGGACCAGCAGGCCTCAGCCAAAGAGGAAGAGCAGGTGTGGGAAGTGGCCAAATGGGAGTGAGGGCAGAGCACAGGTGGGGCCTCAGAGGGAGGAGAATGAGTGAAGGGGGTGGAGTGGGGGGACAGCACCTTGGTCTGGGCAGGGCCGCCCACCGGATTCAGGGGGCCTGGGGCAAAATTATTTCAGGGCCCCTTCCATAAAAAAAAGTTGCAATACTATAGAATACTATATTCTCATGGGGGCCCCTGCAGGGCCTGGGGCAAATTGCCCCACCTGCCACCCCTCTGGGCGGCCCTGCCCTCAGCCTCTTCTTGTAAGTCCTCTGTCCCCTAATCATTTTTGTTGCTCTTCCCTTAGACTTTCTCCAATTTGTTTCTGTATTGGGGGGGGGGGCGCAAAAATTGGACACAATGCTCCAGATGTGGCCTCACCAGTGCTGAATAATCACTTCCCTCGATCTGCTTGCAATGCTCCTACTAACCTAGCCCAATCTGACCAGTTCCCCATATTGAATGCAGACACAGCAATATTTGATAAATTGGTTCCTGTCCATTCAGGAGGTTATTTCCCACCTATTTATAAATAATGAAGATGCTCTAAGTGGAGGGGAGAGAGCTGTTCTGTCCGTGCAGTTAATCCATCTCCCCGAGAGGTGGTAGCTATGTCACTGGGGGAAGCTATGTTGGTGGGTGTGCAAGCTGTGGTATCTACATGTATATATAAAGTTTAATCAAACCCCATTTTTAAAACCCCTGTGGTCTGGGAATAGAAAAGGAGCTCTCTGAGGCAGAGCCTGTCCTTCAAAATCCTTAAGATCACTGACTTGCCTTTGTAAATGGCATGGGGGTATAGCTCAGTGGTAGAGTGTTTGACTGCAGCTCAAGTGGTCCTTGGTTCAAATCCAAGTGCTCCCTTACAAACCTGTTCTTCCAATTAAAAATAATTTTGTTTCCAGTATGTTCAGGAGCTCCACTAAATAGGGGTCCCTGAAATGAATAAACACACTCAATGCTTTCCTGTACAAGTGTGTAAAAACCTAGCAAACATGTCCCCCAGCTGAAATCACTACCAATCCTCTAAGTGTCTACATTTGTTTTCATCAATTAAATGAAGACACATTTGCAGCTCCTTGGCCTCCATGGGCTGCAATGTGCAGAAGAACAAGAACCACATCCACTTGGGAGGAATGGACTAGTTTCTATTACATTTGGTAAATAAGTTGCCACGGGGACTGAAAACTCTATTGGAGATGGACAGGAGCCTGTTACAAAAATAAAATAACCAAGATTTACCAAACTCCCTGTGACACATTCAAACCTCTGTTCATGCGCACAGTATCAATTGGGGCTCTAACAAATGTTAACCTTCCTGTAACACAGGTCATTGTTCCTTGTAACTTTCAGATGTATTCAAATGGCAGCTGTTTACAAGTCATGGGCTGCTAGTTCCTGAGCAGGAGGAAAGTCTCTGTAAGTTTACCAACCATAGAGCTTGTTATGTCTGCATCTAAGTAAGTGCAGAGTTATTTCAATGGCTCCTACACTGACATCTGCTGCCCCTTCTAGCTGGTTAATTGCACTATTTGGAACCTGCTCCTAAAATTGCACCTTTCTGGGAGTGTCAAAACTGCCCAAGGAAACCCCATTGGGTTTCAAGGGCAGTTCAGGCAAGAAGGTGGTGGGACAGCATGGGGTCTTAGAGCTTCTCTTTCAGCAGGCCTGAGGGTGCTATTAGCATGACTGTGGGGTTCTATTCCTGGCTGTGGCAGGAAAGGGGTGTGTAGTTGATTAGAGGTGGGGCCCTAGAAGTCAAAGAGAAAACATCTCCCTTTTCAGCTTCAATGCTTATTGAACAAGAAGATGGCTTCTCAGGTTTCAGAAGAGCAGTTGTGTTAGTCTGTTTCCTCAAAAAGAACAGGAGTACATGTGGCACCCTAGAGACTAACAAATTGCTTAGATTCTGTTGCCATCATGTGGCCATTTCATTTCACTTCTTATTGTTAAAAGGTTTGGGTACTTCACACAGAAACGTTATTTCCTTGGGAAAGATGGAGAAGTGGAAGCTGCATTGATTTAATCCTCTGAAAATTAAATAAGGATTAAAATATTCCCCAGACAGCTCAGTCCCAACTGTTCTCCCTCACTGCTGCCAGTGAAGCTCAGTTCTGTCCCACGGCCCCAAGAACTGCTGGGTTAAAGTCCTGGGTCTGATGTGCAGTAAGAAAAAAAAAAGATAATGGATGTATCCTATCTCCTAGAACTGGAAGGATCCATTGAATCCAGCCCCTTCCTTCATTGGCCAAACCAGACAGTCTCTGCGTAAAAGAATAAATGGACACAAATCAGATGTCAAGAATTATAACATTCAAAAGCCAGTCGGAGAACACTTCAATCTCCCTGGTCACTCGATTACATACCTAAAAGTCACAATATTACAACAAAAAAACTTCAAAAACAGACTCCAACAAGAGACTGCTGAATTGGAATTAATTTGCAGACTGGACACCATTAAATTAGGCTTGAATAAAGACTGGGAGTGGATGGGTCATTACACAAAGTAAAACTATTTCCTCATGTTTATTTGCCCCCTACTATTACTCACACCTTCCTGTTGGAAATGGACCATCCTATCACTACAAAACAGATTTGTTTCCTGCTGATAATAGCTCACCTTAACTAATTACTCTCGTTATAGTGTGTATGGCAACACCCATTTTTTCATGTTCTCTGTGAATATATAAATATATACACACATACCTTCCTACTGTATTTTACACTGCATGCATCCAATGAAGTGGGTTTTAGCCCAGGAAAGCTGATGCTCAAATAAATTTGTTCATTTTCTAAGGTGCTACAAGTACTCTTCCTTCTTTTTCCAGATAAATTAATGGAGGTTAAGTCCATGAATGGGTATTAGCCAGGGTGGGTAAGGAATGGTGTCCCTAGCCTCTGTTTGTCAGAAGGTGGAGATGGATGGCAGGAGAGAGATCACTTGATCATTACCTGTTAGGTTCATTTCCTCTGGGGCACCTGACATTGGCCACTGTTGGCAGATAGGATGTGGGGCTGGATGGACCTTTAGTCTGACCCAGTATGGCCGTTCTTATGAAGGGAGGGGCAAAACCCTGTGACAGAGTTTCTGTAGTGTAGTGGTTATCACATTTGCCTAACATGTAGAAGGCTCGAAACCAGGCAGAAACATGAGGGCTTAATTTTCCCAGCTCCTACTGGCCTGTCCCTGCTGTTGTAGGAGCAGCAGTGATTTCTATGACCAAAAGGTCTGTTATACTTCCCCTGCTCCCACTTTTGTCTCCTCTCCCTCTCTGAATGCCTGTGAAGTGGCTTTTTCCCTCTCGCTCCCTCCTGGACTGCTCGTGGGATGAATGTTCTGGGTGAAGAGCAGAAGAGCTTCCAGGTAGACAAGGTGTCTGGTACTCTAATTAGGCAGCACTCACACACCCAGAGCATGGACACTGCCCAAGATGGAGTGTGACCAACCAGATGCAGCCAAGTCATCTCTAGTTGCAGACCATTAGGTGCAGGTCCTTAAAAGGAGAAGGGGCCATGTGCTCAGGAGAGCACTCACAAGCTTGTACCTCCAGTGAATGCCCTTTGCCCGGACCGCCTGGCCAGTGGTTCTCTGCGTTGTATTTCACTGTGCCTCAGGAAGCCTTCCCTCATCGAACCGTCCATAGCTGCCCTGTGGGACACTTACCTTGCAGAATCCTGACATCTCTAGTGCTGTGCCTGTCCTGGGAGCATGAGTATGCAAGTGTGAGTGTGACACTCCCCTCCTTCTTCTTTTGAGCTTAGCTGTCAGTATAATAAACCTGCTGCTTTCTGCCAAACTCTGGTGGGTCATTAGTCCTCCCTACACTTACTAGCTAGCCCAATTTTGGGTAACACCTGTGATAAACTCAACCCCAGCAGGATAGAGGGTGGTGAAATGAGCTGAGAAAAAGCCTTAGCTTCAGTATCTCCCATATGGTCCATGCTGGAGCTCTTTTTTGATTCTGGGACTGCATGGTCACCTGTGCTGATCGGCACTCCACGCTGGGCAAACAGGAAATGAAATTCAAAAGTTCATGGGGCTTTTCCTATCTACCTGGTCAGTGCATCCAAGTTCAGATTGCTGTCCAGAGTGGTCACAATGGTGCACTGCGGGATAGTGCTCGGAGGCCAATACCGTCGAATTGCAGCCACATTAACTCTAATCCGACATGGTAATACAAATTTCAGGGCTACTCCCCTCGTCGGGGAGGAGTACAGATATCGGTATTAAGAGCTCTTTATATCGATATAAAGGGCTTTGTTGTGTGGATGGGTGCAGGGTTAATGCAATTTAATGCTGCTAAATTCAATATAAACTTGTAGTATTGACCAGGCTAGTGGAGCAGCAGGTTTCCCCTATTGTTTCTTGCACTTGTTTTCTTCACTAGCTTTTCCTCTGCACCAAGTTGCTCTGGCTCTGTGTGAGCCTGGCTAGCTCAGTTGGTAGAGCATCAGACTTTTAATCTGAGGGTCCAGGGTTCAAGTCCCTGGTCAGGTAATAAACTGCTCAGCAAGCTCTTGACTGTCTTTCTGGAGTCCTCTTTGATGTTCTTTTTTCTCTTCAGGATTTTCCCTTTCCTCATAAGGGCCTTCTTCTGTGTGGGTTTGAAGGGGCAACTTCCTGACAGCCCCTTTGTCCTTGCAGCCTGGAAGAATAAAGGCCTCTGGGCATATAGCATGTTCCTTCCCTGCACACACACACACACAAACACAGAATATCTCTAAGGAACTAGAATCACCTGCTGCCTTCCCCTTTCCTGCTGGATCCCCAAACGAGGATGCTCTTCAGCCTAAACCCATGTTCCCTCTTTTCCCAGTGCTCCTCAGTCCCAACCCTTAGTCCCTCCTATGCACACTGCTCCTCTCTCCCCACCAGAGCCTACTCCTCTTCACCCTTCTCCTCTGTCCCAACCCACAGCCCCCTCCTATTCCCAGTGCCCCTCAATCCCAACCCACAGCTCCCTCCTTCCCTCCAGCAGCAGGTGCTTTAAACCCCCCCCCAGGAAGATTTTCTTGCAAGGTTTCATGTATGAATCTGCATGTGGATTTTACGGTATGTTGGAAATATGTTGGGTTGCTTGCCGAAATGATCACTTTTGCCTGGTGTTGAATTCCCAGTCTCCTTGTTTTTGGGGAAGGAGAAATAAAACATTGTTATCCTTGTTGTGTGAATCGAGGGCAGCACAACTGTACTTGGCAGACCCCGACTGAGGGACTCACTCTCAATTCAATAGCACTTGCTAGGCAGTGGACAGGGGTTCCAAAGCCAAGTGGGCTAGGGCCTGGGTCCTCATACTAAAATGTAGATGTTAGACCAACTTTAGGAGAGGGTGGCTGTGGAGGGATGAGTGAGTCCCTAGACAGCACAGTGAGTACGGTGCCTTCTTATTTTCCCCCTTTTCCACCCAGGATGGCAGGTTAACTGTACAAAGGCACCTCTGGGCTTGCACTGACTAAGGACAACAGCTGTGAGTAGGGTGCAGAGAGGGGAAGGTTCATGTTAAAGGACTTTTGGTTGCTGGACTTATGAACCATAGGGGGAAGGACACTGCCCAGCTTATTTGGGAGTGGGTCTTTTCCTCATGGTTTATGTTTATGTGTTGGGGCTGCTGACATGACTTCTGCTAACCCTGGGCTTACGTTGCAATGTAGGCATACCGTGAGAGGGCATCTATACTGTGACAAAATCCCTGTGGCCTGTCTGGCCTGGATGATCTGATTTGGATTCCTGGGGCTCAAACTGGAGCCTAGACTCAGAGACCCTCACCCCTCGTGGGGTCTCGGAGGCTTGGCTCAAACCCAAGGGTTTGCACTGTAATTTTATAACCCTGCAGCACAAGCCCCACAAGCCTCAATCAGCTGACCCAGTGTTTGAGAATAGTGACTTGGGTGTGTTAATGGCAGTGTATACATAATGCTAGGCTATGTCCACACTGCAATGAAACACCAAGGGCTGTCCTATGCAAGGTCAGGCTCCCAGGGCTTGGGCTGTGGGGTGGTAAATTTGCAGTGTAGATATCTTGGCTCAGGCTGAATACCGGGCTCTGGACTCCACAAGGTTGGGAGGGAGTTTAGCAAGCAAAAAAGGTAAAATGGCAGTGGAGTATACCGTGGATTCAATGGCATTTCTCCATTGGTCTGTCTGCTTTGAGGCAGGGACAATAACACGTCCTGCTGCACTTGTTATTTCAAAGGGTGGTTTAGGATTTTCATTCTCACACACGGTGCACAAAACAGGACTCAATCCTCTCTGGAAACTAAATGAGCTGCTCACAGATTTTGGCAGCCACAATGAGCCATTTGGTGTGAGAGCCCAGCCCTGCCCCTGTCCCAGAGAGGTGGGGTCATCTGCAAGCAGCTTGGAACACTGATCTATCAGCTCTTAACTCTCAAACTTTCAGTAACTCTATTGTCAGTGCCTATGAGTGTAATTTAAACCATAAGAACAGCCATACTGGGGTGGACCAAAAGTCCATCTAGCTCTGTGCTCTGACAATAGCCAATACCAGGTGCCCCAAGAGTTTCTCAACAAGGCATCACTGGGAATTGAACCCAGGATCTCCTGTTTACCAAACAAGGACTTTAACCAGCTAAGCCATGGTACCTTCCTGTGGCTAAAATACAGTGTCTGCTCACACTTGACTCCCTGCCATCCCCACTGGGGACTGATAAACTTTGCATGTGTTTGAATTCTGCAAAGCAGAGGAGCAGGTGAGGTTTTCCTTGCAGGTTGTGTGTGTGTGAATCTTTGGCCAGGTCTGCACTACAAAGTTATTTCAACATCATTATATTGCTCAGATGTGTGAAAAACACACAACACTCCCTCGGTTGGCAGCTTGTGACTGGTGTACACACTGCAATGCCGTGTCTGGTGACAAAACTGCCCTATTTTGGTGACAAAATAAAATCACTTCAACAAGAGGCCTGGAGCTTTTTGCAGCAAACTTAAAGTGACAAATTGTCAGTGTAAATGCTGCTGGTTATCATATTGCCATAACTGGCCTCCACCAGTATCCCATAATGCCCGCCATGAACTCACCTGCCCTGCATTCCTGTTGCAAAGGCTGGGCCCCTCCCCTTTCATAGCTCCAGAAAGTTCTAACAGCTGAGCTGCTATGTACACTGGGATTACCTTGATAGAACTGCATTGCCAGCCTAAGTAATGTAATTAGACCAATCTAATTTTGTAGTGTAAACCTGTCCAAAGAATCACACACACACTTTGGGAGCAAAACTTCACCTTCTCCTCTGCTTTACAGAAGTCAAACACTAGCAACACTTGTCAGGGCCCAGTGGGGCTTGTCAGAGTCAGGTGTGGGCAAACACAATGCTTTAAATAACAGCAGGCACCATGGCTTAGTTGGTTAAAGTACCTGTTTTGTAAACAGGAGATCCTGGGTTCAACTCCCAGTGGTGTCTTGGGGAGTGGCTTTTAGGGCACCTGGTATTGGCTACTGTCAGAAGACAAGATTCAGAGCTAGATGGGCCTATGGTTTAAATTACACTCACAGGCACTGTTAATAGAGTTACTGAAAGTTTGGATGTTAAAAGCTGATAGGTCAGTGGTCCAGTCCCCTCAATGTGGTTTTACCATTTCCACTTGCTAAACTCCCTCCAAACCTCTATAAAATTACAGTGCAGACATAGGGGCTTTAGCCCAACCTCTGAGGCCCGGTGAGGTTTTCTGAACCCAGGCTTCAGTGTGAACACAAATATCTGCACCACAGTTTTTAGCCTCTGAGCTTTATGTCCATGAGCCCAAGTCAGATGACCCAGGCCAGCCATGCTGCCATCTTTATCCCAGGAGAGATGGACTCTGAGGGCACGTCTCCATTGCAGTGGAAGCCCAAGTGTGGTACGCTGTGCTCAAAGCAGCACCTGGAAACCCCATATTCACCACTCTCATATAATGATGACATGGTTTGTACAAAGTCTGCCTGGTGAGGTATCATTTCAAAAGTCTGGATCTGTTGAACATTAATATCTTGTTGGATTGTGTGTGCTCGCATTGGTTGAGAAGTTATGAAGTTTTGCTTTCCGTGCGTTACTGAGATATGTCATGAGGTTGAGAAATGCCCACCACCAGCCTTTCAGGTGCGACAAAGGAGGAGCCAGACTCTCTGCTGGCCCATTGAAGGTATCCACATTCCCAAGGACTATCCCAGGAACCTTGTACAATGTAGGCTTCTCTGAGATAGCACAGAGACAATGGACACTGCTTGACTCACATCGTAGCAAAGGAGCTTCCTATCAAGTTGGAAGAAACTATGAAAGAGGAGAGGGGCATAGACTCATAGACTCTAGGACTGGAAGGGACCTCGAGAGGTCATCGAGTCCAGTCCCCTGCCCTCACGGCAGGACCAAATACTGTCTAGACCATCCCTGATAGACATTTATCTAACCTACTTCTAAATATCTCCAGAGATGGAGATTCCACAACTTCCCTAGGCAATCTATTCCAGTGTTTAACTACCCTGACAGTTAGGAACTTTTTCCTAATGTCCAACCTAAATCTCCCTTGCTGCAGTTTAAGCCCATTGCTTCTTGTTCTATCGTTGGAGGCTAAGGTGAACAAGTTTTCTCCCTCCTCCTGATGACACCCTTTTAGATACCTGAAAACTGCTATCACGTCCCCTTTCAGTCTTCTCTTTTCCAAACTAAACAAACCCAATTCCTTCAGCCTTCTTTCATAGGTCATGTTCTCAAGACCTTTAATCATTCTTGTTGCTCTTCTCTGGACCCTCTCCAATTTCTCCACATCTTTCTTGAAATGCAGTGCCCAGAACTGGACACAATACTCCAGTTGAGGCCTAACCAGCGCAGAGTAAAGCGGAAGAATGACTTCTCGTGTCTTGTTTACAACACACCTGTTAATGCATCCCAGAATCACGTTTGCTTTTTTTTGCAACAGTATCACACTGTTGACTCATATTAAGCTTGTGGTCCACTATGACCCCTAGATCTCTTTCTGCCATACTCCTTCCTAGACAGTCTCTTCCCATTCTGTATGTGTGAAACTGATTGTTCCTTCCTAAGTGGAGCACTTTGCATTTATCTTTATTGAACTTCATCTTGTTTACCTCAGACCATTTCTCCAATTTGTCCAGATCATTTTGAATTTTGACCCTGTCCTCCAAAGCAGTTGCAATCCCTCCCAGTTTGGTATCGTCCGCAAACTTAATAAGCGTACTTTCTATGCCAACATCTAAATCGTTGATGAAGATATTGAACAGAGCCGGTCCCAAAACAAACCCCTGCGGAACCCCACTTGTTATACCTTTCCAGCAGGATTGGGAGTCATTAATAACTACTCTCTGAGTACGGTTATCGAGCCAGTTATGCACCCACCTTTTAGTAGCCCCATCTAAACTACACTTTCCTAGTTTATCTATAAGAATATCATGCGAGACCATATCAAATGCCTTACTAAAGTCTAGGTATATCACATCCACCGCTTCTCCCTTATACACAAGACATCATGACTTGGCCTCTCTCCTCCACAACTCAGCAGCTGGAAACACACCTGGAGGAGAAAGACTGAACTGATTCAGAAATCAGAAGAGAATAATAACAATAATACTTTCAAATCAAAGTCTCCAAACAAACTAGTATTGGTTTTTCAGCAGAAAATTTTCAGTTTGGGGAATTTAGTTTTCTCAGTCAGACCTTGCCAAGAGAAGCAGGGAGAAAATGTTTGAGTTGCCTCCTTGAGAACAGCTTGGCCTAGACACCAGCTCTGGTTCACTGCTCTGGCCTTGCTCGGGTTGAGGGTATTTTAATAATTTGGGCAGGTCCCAGGGTGTTTGGGGGAGATGATGAGGATGTTACCTTTTGAGATAAAAACTAAGAAATACACCACTAGAGAATTTGTTTTTTTTAAAGAAAACTGGGATTTAGACATTTTATTTAAAGGAAGGGAGTTCTGAGTAGGTTTTGTTTGCAAGAAGCAACATTGTTTGGTCTGTCATTGTACCAAAGGGGGAAGATGGTTTTCTACAACAGAAGGGTGAAGACTAAACACATCTGATAAGGATGGGATTTAAACTCATGCATGCAGAGAACAAGGGATTAGTAGTCCATCACCTTAACCATTTGGCCACCTCACCTGAGCTGTCAAGAAAAAGACAGGAGGAGAAATCTAAGGCTAGGAGAGATAGGGACAATAAGGAGTTTTTAAATACTAAGCGGAAGCGCGGGCTGAATGAGCTCCCCCCCTCACATCTAGTGAGGAGCTGGGGGAAAGACTTCAGGAACAGACCGTGTTTGCACAGATACACCTACTCTGCTTAGGTATGCAGCATCATGGGGCTGCTTTCCCAAAATGACCAGTTTTGGCTGGTGGTGGGTTACAAATCACTTTAGGATTGAATGGAATGAAATGTTATTATCCTTCCTGTATGAGTGAAGGGCAGCAGAACATACCTAGTCTGTTCTGATGGAGGGGTGGGTGGATGAGGAATAGCTTTTATTGGACTTTGTAGAAGTGATTGAGGACATCACCCTAAACCAGTGGTCCCCAAACATTTCACACTGTGCCCTCTTTTCCATGGCTGTGGACCCTTGGAAGCCGCATTCAAGAACCAAGGCTGGGAGTGGGGCTGTGGCTTGCTGGGGAGAGGGGTGCAGATGGGTAAGGGGGTCAAGGCCAAGCGGGAAGCCAGAGCCCCATGATAAGGGTGGGGTTGGGAAAGAGCTGGGACAGAGTGAGGCTGAATGGTGCTTCCTCCATGAGGGCTGGCTCAGGCCCTCAGGTGCCCCCAAGAATGTTTCTCTGTGTCCCACTAGGAGTCATGCCCCACATTTTGGGACCCACTGAACACTACACACTAAGCAGGGCTAGTGATGCCAAAGCCCAGGGAAAGGGAGAACAAGTGCAGGGCCCCCAGCACTGGAACCATGTGAAGAGGCTGCAGAAGAGGGGCAATGGCTGGTGGCACAGGGAGTTAAGGACAAAGAGGGCACAGGAGGGGGCAAGATTGGGGTGAAGGAGGTGCAAGGGTTGGGCGTGCAGGAGCTAGCAGTAAAGGGGGAGTGGGAATCATTCAGGGGCAATGGGGAAGTGCCAAAGTAGAAGTTTTGCCCAGGGCACCATTTTCCCTAATGCTGGTCCTAGCAAACAATTGGAAATGACCCTTCAGTGAGACCAGAACCACAGTGTAGAAAAGCCCCTTTGTTAAGTGGTTGTGGCTGAGAGCTTAGGGAGCTGGGTTAAAAAACAACAGGCATCTCTCTGTGGAGGTTTGATTCTTGCCTGCTAGGCAAGGTTGGTGTGTGGTGTCTGCATGGCTGTATTTTCAGTGTCTGATTACCCATGGTGCCACAGGGAGCCAAGTCTAGACATATTCAGAGGCTCTTTGCCAGGGTTTCTCAAACTTCCTTTCACTGCAACCCCCTTCTGCTGAAAAACACCTCACTACATGGCCCTGGAAAGAGGGACCAAGCCCCTCCACACTGAGCAGAGGCAGAGGAGACAAAGCCTGAGCCCTGCCCCAGTTGGGGGAGGGTGAAAACCAGAGCTTGAGGGATTCAGCCCTGGGTGGTGGGGCTCAGACTTTTGGCTTCAGCCTCAGGCACCAACAAGTCTAATGCCAGCCCTGGCAACCCCATTAAAACAGGGTCACATCTCACATTGGGGTCCTGACATAGTTTGAGAATCACTGCTCTATGTTGAGGGGAGGGAGTTTTCCTGTGGGTGTAGTTGATTCACTTCCCCAAGAGGTGGCAGCTATGTCAGTGGGAGAAGCTATATCGGTGGGTGTGCAAGTTGTGGTGTTTACCACATTTAAGAAGTTTAATAAAACCCCATTTTTAAAACCATCTGTGGTCTGGGAATGGTAAAGGACGTCGATGAAGCAGGGTTTGTCCTTGAAAGTCCTGGAGATCACGATTCCAGGCACCTGTTGTCATGGGGGTATAGCTCAGTGGTAGAGTGTTTGATTGCAGCTCATGTGGTCCTCACTTCAAACCCCAGTGTTCTTCTATAACTTTCTTTCTTTTTTTTTAAAAAAGGAAAACATTTTCATTTCCATTCTCCATTATGTTCAGGAGCTCCACTATACGGGGGGGAGGGGGCTAGATATGAATGTAAACATTCAACATTTCACTGTCCAAATGCATAAAAACCTAGCGAAGCTGTCCATCAGCTGAAATCAGTTCCAATCCTCTTAGTGTCTAGTTTATGTTTTCATCAATTAAACAAAGGTATCATATGAATGTGCATTTGCAGATCCCTCTTCTCTAGGAGCTATGTTGTGCAGAAGAACAAGAACCACATCCAGTTGGGGTTCAGGATTCTGATTAGCAAAGAGCCAACAAATGTTCTGAGGGCTGGAGAAAAATGCCTTCTAGTGAGCTATTGAACGAGCTCAACCTGTTTAGCTTATCAAAAGAAGATTGAAAGGTGACTTCATTGAAGTGTTGAAGGGCCTTAATGGAGAGAAAAGATTGGGTATAAAAGGGCTCTTTAGTCTAGCAGAGAAAGGCATAACAAGACCCAATGGCTGGAAGGTGAAAAGAGACAAATTCATATTACAAATAAGACACAAATATGCAAGAGCGAGGATGATTCACCACAGGAACAAGCTACCAAGGAAACTGGTGGATTTGCCATCTCCTGATGTCATTTAATGAAAACTAGATGCCTTTGTGGAATGTGTTTGCCCCAAAATTAGCTATTGTGTCATAAAGGAGGCCTGCAATATGTAGGGGGTCAGATTAGATGCTCTAATGGTCTCTTCTGGCCATAAAGTTGACTAATTTCTGAAAAACTGAGTGTAGCGCTGGGAGCAGCGTCTGATGTGTTACTGTCTAGCCGGCTTGCTGCCTAGAACGAACGCTCCTTGAGTGGGGTGACCACAGGGAGTAGCTCAAACCTCCAAAGTGCCTGGCCAGGGGCAGGACATTAGCACAGCAAGGGAGGGGTGTGGCAGTGACATCACAAAGGCCTTTTGCAGGACCTCAGATTATTGGTCAAAGGTGGTGGGGAGGTGGTGACCTCACAGAGAGATGCTGACATCAGCCAGGCAGGAGAGGGGTGAGGGGCCAGGGAAACCTCAGAGACCCCTGTGGCTTTGCTTCAGCAAGTCTCCTTCTCCAGGTCTCTCTTTGAGGACTGAGAGAGTATTCATGTTCACGGACGTGAGTGCCAGGAGGAACCTCTTTTGAGTTTTCTCCTTCCCTTTTTGTGATTTTACTAGAAAACAGATGTCCCTGTTTAGAAGGTAAGAGCCTCCTCGAGGTTTGAAACCTGTTCAGTCTGATCTCTCTGTTGACAGTTGAAATCTAGGCATGGAAAATACAAGTTTAAGGACACAGAATTTTATTCTGCACCTGGTATTTTGTCCTTTAGAATCACTGGGGACATTAGGGTTTGTCCTTTGTGTTTCACCTTTTCCTCCATCCATCCCTCCCTCCTTTCTCTTTGTCTCTTGCTTCTTTTGTCCTTGCACCTGTTCCCCTCCCAACACCAGGAGTGGTGTGTGTGTTGCGGGGAGTGCTCGGCAGCACACACTGTGGGAGGTCCACCCAGAAATGTGGAGCTGAAATAGTGCTTGGGCAGTGATCCCCACTGGTGACTTGGGCCATCCTTTGGGCTCTCTGGTGAAAACCCTCGGCCTGCTGTCCTCAGTCTCTGCCCTGATTGGCTGAGCAGGGGGTTATTGACAGGGAGGAGACTCACGTCCTTGTTGCTCTCTTTGAAGACCAAGGAAATAAGTCAGAACCAGTTATATGTTTGATGAATTCTGCTGCTTCGGTGCATTAAAAGTCTCTGAGCAGTTCATGATTCTCTCTAACATTGCAGTTCTCCTCAAATACTTGCTGAATAATTACTGTGCAGTGTTGGTCTGCAGCTCATTTGAGAACACTTTACTCAAGTCAATCAATGTTTGAAATTCAAGATCTGATGGTTAGTTTCAAAATCAGGGCTCTTGGGTCCTATTCCCAACTCTGCCACTGGCTGGCTGTGTGACCTAAGACAAGTCAATTCTCCTTTCTCAGCCTTAGTTTCTCCCTCTTTCAAGTAGGGATAATAATGATCCGCTCCTACCTACCTCACGGTGGGTGGGGGATGGGGATCCATTGGAGAATGTCACTAGGGGTAGTGCATAATATGAGGTGTCCTATCACCTTTACTCAGAGCAAATTATAACATAATAGACTAGCTGAAATAGTCTCTTTTAATTGTATTTTTTTATTTTGAAATTGTTAAGAACAGCAACTACTTAGCTCAGAGTGAAGCATCTTATCTCGTGTTTGTAATCTAAATGTCTCCTCGTTGTGTGCAATGAGGCAATTTAACACACTCTGACAAATAGGAGATGCTTTTGTTTTGCAACAAAATATTTTTGCAACGAACTTTCATCCCATTTATTTTGATTTCGAGAAAGAAAGTGGTTTAGTCTGAATGGAATTTTCTGACAGAAATGATTTCAATTAAATTTCTCCACCATCTCAGTTCCTGAGCTCTATCCCTGCCTCTGGGGAGTAGGGGTTTCCTGGTTGTTAGAACAAGAGTCAGGACTGGTGGCTTCTCTTTCTGGCTCTGCCACCTCCTTGCTGTGTATTCCCTTGAATAGGTCACTTCCCTTCTCTGGACCTCAGGCTCCTCCCCATCTATCCAATGGGAACAGGGACAGTTCTCGAACTCTGGGCAGTCCTTAGCCTGGGATATATGAGGCGCATTAAAACCCTCTGTGACGGAGAAAGGGGAGTTTCACGGTGTTTAGCACCAAGGAATTCTAAAGTTTGCTAAAATGTCTAGTCTATGGAAACAAGAAATGGTTGGGGCAAAACTTTTTAACCACTGCCTTTTTTAAAGCCCATTCATGGATGTGTGTCGCTATCTCTCAGGTACCTGGGGTTCTTTGCCAGGAGGAGAGAAGAGGTTCCTGCCTCTGTTTTTGTGGCCTTAACAAACCAGGTGTTGTGCTACAGTTCTCGTCTGAGATCCCTGAAGAAGAACATCTTCCCACCCTTCAACAAGACAGGACCTATCTTTAAAAGGGAACAAAACGAACTCTGAGACTTACAGCTCGCCTCACTTCCATAGCTGGAGAGATACTGGAATACATTCTTAAACAATCAGTTTGTCAGCAGCACCAACAGGATAGTTTGGTTCTTAGGACTAGTGAGCATGGATTTGTCAGGAACAAATCATTCCAAACCAATCCTCTTTCCTTCTTTGGCAGGGTTCTGGGCCTAGTGGAGGTGGGTAAACAGTAGATGGGATCTAGCTCGGTGTTACTAAGGCTTTTGACACAGTCCCGTAGGACAGTCTCACAAGCAAACGTGGGAAATGCGGTCTAGATGCAATCAGTGTGATGTGGGTGCAGAGCTGGTTGAAAGCCCAGACTCCAAGAGCCCTTCTCCATATCTGGCTGTCCAACAGAGAGGATGTACCTGTTGGGTCTGGCAGGGATCAGTCCGGGGTCTGGTACTATTCAATATTTTCATTACTGATTTGGAAAATGGAGCGGAGAGCATGCTTCTAAAATTTGCAAATGACACCAAGCACTTTGGATCACAGGACTGGAATTCAAAATGCTCTTAACAAACTGGAGAATTGGTCTTCTTGAGCCAAACTCCATGGCTGGGCCCCTCTCTCTAGACTGGGATGAAGTGAAACCCCAGAGCCAAACACTCCTCCTCCTCATGGGCAGTGCGCTCCGCCCTTGAATGGTCAGATGCTGATTAGCACTGTCAGAGCAGCGTTGTCTGGGAGATTCTCCCAGCACTTTTCAATAGCGGGAAAGTATGAAATCCCATCAATGGAACTCAGGAGTCCTGATTCCCAGTCCGCTGGTCCAGTGTCTCCAGCGGAGCACACTCCCTCTCATAGGCAGGGGGAGTGGCCATGAGGGCCTGCTTGCAATTTCCTGCTGTGGGAGGGAGTGTGCAGCAGTGGTTAGCAAAGGAGCCTGGAAAGAAGGACTGCTGGGTCCCATCCATACTTCTGACACTTGGTGTGACCCTGAGTCAGTAGCTTCCCCTCCCCAGACTTGTTTCTCATCAGTGGGGTTGGGGGTGCAGTCCCAACAGCCCAGGGGGATTGGGAGGCTCCAGGAAGGTGTGTAAAGTGCTGGGATTTCAGGATCCCGGAGGCGCTGTCACCCCTGCACTAGGGTGATGTTCTGCACCCCCTGATGCTGGCCAAGTTTCTCCTTTCCCTGGCAATAAGACAGACTCTTGTTTTCACAGCTAGCTGATCGCCCAGTGTCATCACCCTGCCTGCTGGCTGGGCAGGGTAACTCCTCAGGTCACCACCCCGCTCTCCAGCCTGTCTTAGGCTTGGAGAGTGAGGAGAAGGGCGAGGGATGACATTGAACATCCTCCATCCATTGCTTCATCACCAGAGCAAGTGAGTGGCATTAGGGTTCCTCGGTGGCATCCCCTGTCTGTCTGGGGAGAGGCAGAAAGAGGGGGAGAGAATCTCTCCCAAAGGACATTAGATTTGCAAACAGCCCCCAGGAGCCCCTCACTCTCAGACTGGGGAGGGGCTTCTCCAGAGCCGTCTCCAGCGTGTTTGGCAAGGTCCCAGCAAGGGGCTCCCAGCCCTTCCCTTGTGGGAGACTGTTCCCCAGGCTAAGAGTCTCTGAGCTGGGCCAGACCCGGTGAGCTGCTGAGCATGGAAATCAATGGGAAACGAAGGGGACCTGGCCTTGCTATGTCTAGGGACTTTGAAGTGGGGAATGGTTTCCTAGGAGAAGTCTGGACTCCTGGGTTCTTTTCCTTCTCTAGCCTGGGTGGGGGATGGGTGGGAGGAAGTGTGAGTGTGTCCTGGGCTGGCAGGAGGGAGCTGCTTGTCCAAAGTGACCAGTGGTCTTTGTGATTGACCCCAGTGCTTGAAAAGGACAAGACTCCCCGGTTCTTGCAGCCCCAGGGATGACAAGGGGGAAGGTTGAGTGGGAGCAGATCATGCAATGAACTCCTGTCAGTGTGTGTAGCTTGCACTCCCTGCTCCCCCTTGGGGGGAGGAGGAGCTGCTCTGGCTGGGGCAGGGATGGGGAGAGACCAAACAAGTTGGTTAGTGAGAGGCTGCCTTGACCCCAGACTCACATCTGCTCGCCGCTCGGTTCCAGGATGGCCAGGCACCTGAGGATGTTCAGGAAGAAGGCTCTGCAGGTGGCCCCAGAGCCTGTGGGAAGCAGCTGCCATCTTCCCCAGGAGCCGAGCAGCCCAACCGTCCCCAATGGCGGGGAAGGAGCCAGGCCAGGAGGTGGAAGTGCCCAGCCTTCTGGAAGAGGAAACCTGCTCCCGGTGCAGGCGCCGAGGTGGGAGAGGCACCGTCAAGGCCAAAATGGAGCTGGTCCAGGATGCAGCTGGGCAGGCAGGACCCAGCCCTGGTGCAGAACCGGGCAGGGTGGTTCCGGGGCTTGTTGTGTGGGCAGCAGCGGCCCCAGGAGCCCAGCCCCAATTTCTAGCAGGAGGCATCGCCCTGCCCGGTCAGTGGGGACCTTCCAGCCTTCTCAGGGCAGGAGGGGGAGGATCCCTCTCCCAGCCCCAGCAGCTCGGCCCGCTTCCTGTGGGACAACAGCAGCGCCTGGAACTTGGACAGCAGTGAGGCCGACGGACGCTTCTGCTTTATTCCAGGTGAGGAGCCTGGCTGGGCTCGGAGGGGTAAGGAAGGGGCTGTGAACACCCCGGGCCCAGGCCCTCGAGCAGTGCTATGGGGGTGGGTCCCCAGCTCAGGTGTCTGGCCTGAGCCACCGACCTCCACTGACACTAGATGCTGCCACTTTAATCCTTGATGCGCCATTGGGTTGGGGGGGAGTATGGGAGGCACCTCCCAGGGAGTCCAGGATTGTGGGTGGAGGGGTCTCTTTGCTATGGACTCCTGAAGGAGTTGGGGGTTGATGACACTGAGGCTACTTGGAATCAAATACATTTGAGATACAAGTACATAGCCCATATTCATAACTTCAAACACAAAAATGGAACACACATACAGCCAGCATAATTATAACCAGCAAATCATAACCTTTTCATAGACACCTCACACGACAACCTTTGCACAATATTTGCTGCACATATATAACAGTGGTGGCAACAATGATCCCTACGGTCCCAGTTCATATTAATAACATCACAGAAGGCTATAGAGAAGTGGGAGAGAGGTGTCTTCCAGCCGGTGTGTCTCGTCCGTTTCTCCCTTGCCGCTTGGGCCGAGGTGGGAAGGGAGCGAAACGTCCCTGGCTGAAGGTTTTGCGCTCGACCTTGAAGATTAAGCCCGACCCCCCGGCATGGCTATGTCTGGGTTGTCCTGGGCTCTGGGGGCAGAGGGCTGAGCTGGGAGAAGGGGCAGATGAGGGGATTTTGTCTCTGATAGATAAGGGCTTTGTCAGGAGGAAGTTGTAGGTCACATGCTGGGGGTGTCAGTGAGATTTGAGCTGGGGCAGCAGCAGCAGGGAAGCAGTGTGTGTGTGCGGGGGGGGATTCACTTGGTAAAAATGAAACTCCCAAGCTGCTCCCTTTGCTGGAGCAAAAGCCTCTCATTTATCTCCTCAACTCCCTTCCATGAAAATCTCCACCCCTCCCCTGGTGCTGAGTGTCCCCCTTTACTCCCATGGAGATTTGTAATTGTTCTAACTCTTCCTTTGCGTTGTCCAAATAGTTTTCCCAGAAAAATGATCAAGGACATTTCAAATGAGAAAAACAAACGAAACCAGAGAAACTCCCACCACACACAGTTTGGATCTGAATTTTTCTACTGAAATTTGGAGATAATAAAACTCCTTCCTCTGTTGGCCAGAAACCAAAGCTAGACCTCCCCTGCTCTAGCTGTGACTTCTGCTAACAAACCACCAATGTGCTGTCTCCTCTTGTGAGACATTTCTCTGCACAATACTGCTGCTATTCCAGTTATTGACTCCAGGAAACATTTTCCTTAGCCTGGTTCTGTGTGTCACTGGTTTCTATAGCAAAGGTCAGTCCCTGGCCCTGTGGTCCAGACATCCTCATTCACATCAGGCTTCAAGTTGAGAATCATTTCCCATTCCCACTCTGTGGGAGGGGAGACTTTTAAACGTGCTCTCTGTGCGACTGCACATGGCTAAGCAAAGAGAACAAACCCAAATCCCCCCTGTGCTTTGGGAGCCAGGTTTGCAGTGGGAATTCTGTAGTTCAGATGACTTCACACCTGGTCAATGTGATTCTTTACCAGTTTCTCTGGCATTGGGGCACCTTTACACTTCAGCTTTGATGGCTAAGTGGTTAAGGTGTTGGAGTTAAAATCTAATAGGGTTCCCCTGCGCAGGTTCAAATCCTGCTCACAGCGAGGCCTGTGTTTTAGCCAGTATCTTATCCGGGCAATTCCCTGTGTACAACCCCTTGAAACACTCTCAAGTCTCTCCCCACCCCAAGTAAATCCTCTTCTGCTCCTTTCATAGAGATGCCTGGGACACCACCTCACACTGTGTCCCTGAGGTGTCAGGCAAACTCTCAGTGCCTGTAGCCTCTGCCACTCACCTAGTGCCCCATAGATCAGCCATAGCCCTGGTTCTGCTCCTCTCTCTAGTGTCTGAAAGGAGCTAAGTCAGTGACTCCATGGGATTTGTCCCGGATCCCTCTAGGGCCGGCCCTGAAGGGAAGCACTGACTGTCACAGTGACAATACAACTGACCAGCATTGCGGGGGATGCTGAGGGAGATCCGCACTCATCAGGTCTCTTCTCTCCCCCAAGGTGAGCCAGACACTGCCCTCTCCTGACTCTCACTCTAGCAACTGGACACTAAGGAGCCATTTCCCCACAGGAAGTGCATTGAGTGCCTCTGTGGTGCTGGGGGGGGTCTGGCGCTGCTGCTGCCTGTGGGGCTGGCAGGGGGGTTGATGTCTGCACAGACTGTCAGCTGCCAGGCCGGAGGGGACACTTGGGACCTTACCAGACTGTCTCATTGAAGACGAGGGGTTGAAAGACCAATACAGACACTCTCCAGAGCACGGAGCAACATCCGCCCATGCAGCCAGGAAATGAGCATTTCTCACAGCCTGGAGCCAAAGGTGAGGTGGCAGCTACTGTTCCAGTAGCTCAGTTGGGAGAGTGTTAGACTGAAGATCTAAAGGTCCGTGGTTCAATCCTGGGCTTTGGCAAGCTCTGTCATTATGCTTTGTGCAGAGATGGCTTGCCCTCCAGGAGCACAGCAGTGCCTCCACCCAAGGTGAGTTCCTGAGCTTGGGATCTGCAGTAGGAAAACACAGAAGGGGCTTACTTGCCCCTAGTTGGCCCATCTGACCTTTAATGATGAGAGTTGTCTTTCCCAACATGGTGGGAAGAAAGTGAGGCAGGGCAGCCCTCAGGAATGGTGCCAGAGGGCTGCTAAGCAGGGGTTGGGGATGAAAACTCCTCTGTGCAGCTGAGCAAGAGCAGTACCAGGGAAGGGGCATCTGTAAAAGTGACCCCACACACCTCTCCTCCTCTGGGCAGCTGGTGCTGACAGCACCAAGGGAAGGTTTAAAAGCCACAGAGCAACTGAGGGCAGGACCATATCTAGGTGTGGCCTTCAGAGAGGCACAAAAACACCCAGCCAGGCTGCTCCCTGCCATGCCAAACACCCACTGAAGGTCACCAGCATGCAGGGTGGCTGCTGATGCTCTGTGGCCAACATCAGAAGATAGTAGGAAAGCAGGGTCAGGACCAGCCCCCATGGTGTGGCCTCTGACTGGTCCCACTCAAGGTGCTCACTTTTGCTGTGGGGCAGGAGATTTTACCCCAAGAGGCTTTTCCCAAGCTGGCAAGAAGCAGAGAAACACCCAGGCTCCTAAGACGCTATGTAGCAAGTACCCTCCAGCACAGGGACAGGTGCACACGCTAGCCCAGGCAGCCGCCCACTTTCTTTGGTAAGTCAGGAAGGGCAAAGGCTAGACTGGAAGCACCTGGGTCTCATGTCCCAGCCTTTGTGACACCCAACCCCCAGCTCCTTCCCAGGGCTCTAGCTCTAGCTGAAGCCAGAGCATTGGCCTGAGCAGCGAAGAAGAGGTTCCAGCCCTGAAGGGAGCAGGACGTTCAGCACAATGGTAAAACTGCAGAAACACACCCACCAAGGGACTCAAACCCTCAATCTTCTGATCCACTCTCAGACGTCTTATCCATTAGGCCACATGGTAACATAAGAAAAGACCCTCCAAGCACTTCTTTGGAAAAGGCAGACACTGTGTTTCTCAGGTCATCTACTGAGGGGGGCTGCGACTCTCTGGGCACAAGAAGTAGAGTTCCCAGCGACATGTGAGACTTAATTCTATGGAGCCAGGTGCAGGGCTTTGGAAGGGAGGCTCAGGCATGGGGGATTGGGGTGCAGTGGACGGACCGGCTGTCTAGGTGTGGAAATTTAGTCACACTGAGGCACAGAAGGGATGAGGAGGAGGAATCCTGCTGACAGTCAGTGCCTGTGCAGAAAAAGAGGAGGGGTTCTGGGGACATTTTTTGCCTCTCTTTTGCCTACCTGCTCGCTCTTGTGGTGAATGCTGAAGATGATCTCAACTAGCTCAGTTGGTAGCACATCAAGCTCTTAATCTGAGGATCCGGGGTTCAAGCCCCTGTCTAGGCACCCAGTTTTAAGTTGCCTTGTGTGCCAGGAGCCAAATGATTCCTGCTACTTCTCCACCAGCCACATGAGGATTCCTAGAATCCATGGCCATTTCCTGGAAAGGTTCCTTTCCTCAGGAATCAGGAGAGAGGCCACATCTGCATTACCAGAGGACCTCCTGCAGGCATGCTGCTGAAGGCAGCCTGACTGCCACCCTCACAGTGACCGGCAGGCCGTTCCCTGCAGCTTGCAGTCCCAGGCATGCGCTTGCTGCACTGGTGCCTGGAGCTGCCCCTGTCCCTGACCCAGGGCAGAGGATATTGGAAGCTGAACATCCAGAGCTTGCAAGATAAAGGAGCAGGGGGTGCAAGCCTGGCGGTGTTGGCAGAACAGGGAAAGCATCAGAGGGTTCTATGGCAACCAGAGGGATTGACGGGAAGTCGGTGAGGGAGGAGTTGGCGGCTATGTTCCAGCAGTCAGGCAAACACTGCAATATCCAAAGAAACCAATGGTGCCAAGTCCTGCTAGTGTTGCCTGTGGGATTTCCACAAGAGCATCCAGGCTGAGGGAGCCAGTCATCCTGTGACTGTACAACCGGAATCAAGTGACAGCTGCCCGAGTTCCAGGAGATGAGGCTGCAGCTGGCCGATATGAGCGGGAGCACCGAGTGAAGGGAGGGGGCGTCCTCCCCTGACATTTTTGCAGCCTGCAGGGAATGGAGACCAAGCTAGGGGGATGTGGGGACTCAGGGGCAGGATCCCGCATGATCCCAGTAGTGCAGGACAACAGTCGCTGGAGGAGGAGAGAGAGTCCTGCAAGAGGTAAGCCGCTGGTGGGAAGCAATAAGTGCAGGGTGCAAACCAGTCAGCCGAGAGACAGGGGTCTAGAAAACAAAATGGGAGCAGGTTTCCATGGATGTAATGGGCAGCACTCAGGACTTTGAATCCTGGAATCTGAGTTCAAATCTCAGTGGGACCTCCTGCAGATATTGTAGTTTGCTGCAAAGCCTTGGAGCTTAATGTGTATAGTTATCTTCTACCTGGGTAAACTTCAGCAAGGTTTTTTTCTCCTCCTCATGGGTCACTGATGCCCACTGGAGATAGGTCTTTGGTCCAGCTGGCCGCTATAGGGTGGGGTCCTAGAACTTAACAGTCTGGCTAGAGATTCCTGCGGGTTGACCTGATGGTTGGGTTTCTTGCTGCTTCATCTGATGTCCACAACTTTGGTCCCTGTAGCTGCAGCTCTTCCTCTTGCCCACATGGCATTTAAAGGAAGGAGTGCCAGGGCCAGGCTTCCCAGGCTGGAGCCCAGCAGACCTCTCTCCTCTGGGAACCTAGAGCAGAGGCGGCTGGCGCTGACAGCTCCAAGGGAAGGCTTAAAAGCCACACAACAACCGAGGACAGGGCAAGAGGAGGGCAGGACCATGCCTATGTGTGGCCTTCAGACAGGCACAAAAACACTCAGCCAGCCTGCTCCCTGCCGTGCCAAACACCCACTGAAGGCCACCCACAAACCAGCATGTGAGGCAGCTGCTGATGCTCTGTGGCCGTTATCGAAGATGGTAGGAAAGCAGGGCCAGCCCCCCTGGTGGGGCCTCTTACCATTCCCACTCAAGGTGCTCACTTTTGCTAGTGGGGCAGGAGATTTTACCCCAAGAGGCTTTTCTCCAGCTGGCGAGAAGCAGAGAAACACCCAGGCTCCATGTAGCAAACCACCTCAAAGCACAGAGGACTGGCGCACATTTGGAAGAGGGAAACTGCTCTACACACTAGCCTGGGCAGCCGCCCATTTTCTTTGGCAAGGCAGGAAGGGCAAAGGCTACACTGGAAGCACCTGGGGCTCCTGCCCCAGCCTTTGTGATGCCCATTCCCCCCAACTCCTTCCCAGGGCTCTAGCTGAAGCCAGAGCATTGGCCTGAGCAGCCAAGAAGAGGTTTCAGCCCTGAAGGGAGCAGGACTTTTAGCCCAAAGGTAAAGCTGCACAAGCACAACCACGAAGGGACTCAAACTCTCAATCCCCTGATCCGAAATCAGATGCCTTATCCATTAGGCCACGGGGTCACATAAAAAAAGGCACTCCAGGCACTTCTTTGGAAAAGGCAAACACTGATGCATCCAACGAAGTGGGGATTCACCCACAAAAGCTCATGCTCCAATATGTCTGTTAGTCTAAAAAGTGCCACATGACTCTTTGCTGCTTTTGCAGACGCTGTGTTTCTCAGGTCAGCTACTGAGGGGGGCCGAGACTCTCTGAGCACAAGAAGTCGAGTTCCCAGTGAGATGTGAGAGTTAATTCTCTGGAGCCGGGTGCAGGGCTTTGGCAGGGAGGCTCAGACATGGGGGACTGTGGTGCAGCAGATGCACCAGCTGTCTAGCTGCGGAGATTTAATCTTACTGAGGAGGAGGAGGAGGAATCCTGCTGATAGGCAGTGTCCAGGACCGGTGCAACCACTAGGCGAACTAGTCAGCTGCCTAGGGTGCCAAGTGGTTGGGGGAACCAAAAGCCACACTCAGATGAGGCAGTGGAGAGGAGGTAAGCTGGGGAGGGGGCTTGGGGGCGTGCGGGGAGAAGGCTGCCCGCTGCAAGTAACAAGGGCGGGGGCGTGCAGAGGAACCGCTTCCTGTCCCAGCTCACCTCTGCTCTGTTTTCTCCCCTGAGCACGCCGCTCACGCTCTAATTCTCCTCCCCTCCTATGCTTGTCGCACTAAACAGCTGATTGGCACTGCAAGCCTGGGAGGCAGGAGAAGTGGAGCAGTGCCGGCGTGCTCAGGGGAGAAGGCAGAGCAGTGGGGAGCTGGGGCTGGGAGATGCTGCAGGAGGGGCTGCCTGGCTCTTCCCCATGGCCCCTGCCCCTGCTCCGCCCCAGTCCCGCCCTCCTGCCCCTGCACTCACTGCATGGTAAGTAGAGTGACCCAGCCCCAGCCTGGTCCACTCCCCTGGTTCCCAGCCATGCTGCCAGCAAGTGCTGTGGGGTGGTTCCCCCCTCCCCCCAAACTTGGGAGCCATGGGAGTTCTATGGCCCTGGGTCTCTCATCCCTCCATCCCTCCCCTGCCCCCAATATCCCTCCTTGGCTCTGTGGGGCTGGGTCTCTCTCTCTGCCCCTGTGCTCCCCCCTGCACAGCATGTCCTGGGAGAGACTCAGTTTCCCTGGACCAACATTTCACCACTCCACACATGTCTCTTCTGTTCCCCACCTCCCTCCACCCCACCTCATTTTCCCTGCACTCCAGGCTGGGTCTCTGCCAACCTCCTCTCCTCTCCTCCTGACCCCAATATCTCCCTGCCCCTATGGGTCTATAAGGCTGGGTCTCTCCGTCCCCCATTCTCCCCTCATCCCCTCCCCCAATATCTCCCTGCCCCAGGCTGTGACGTGCTATGATGTGTGCTGGGGCTGTGACGTGCTGGGGCCAGGGCTGGGTTTTTGCCATCCCAAGCGGCGGGGAAAAAAAAACAACCCACGATCGCAATCGGCGGCTGCTCCATTTCACTGCCTTATTCTTTGGTGGCAATTCAGTGGCAGCTCCACTGCGCCGCCTTTTTCTTCGGTGGGAATTTGGTGGCAGCTCCTTCCCTCCGAGAGGGACCGAGCGACCTGCTGCCGAATTGCTGCCAAAGAGCCCGACGTGCCACCCTTCCCCTTGGCTGCCCCAAGCACCTGCTTGCTGAGCTGGTGCCTGGAGCCGGCCTGGCTGGTGCTGTGACGTGCTGTGAGCTGCTCACTCCCCAAGGGCAACTCACTCCCTTGAAACCAGCAGGACAGAAGGGGTCACGTGTCCGTGGGCGGGGTTATGCAGATGAGCAGTGACTGGCGGCAGTACGGGGAGCAGCGAGATGAACCGAAGGAGCCGGGCAGAGAGAATTCTCTGTGTGTGGACAGAATCCGGCGTGGGGAGTTCGTGTGGGGAGTGCCTGCACCGGAGTCACTTCGGGGCAGTGATTGCCACTGAGCTATGTAGTGACAAAAGGTGTGTGAATGGGGTGTGGTGCCTGGCTGGGAGCAGCTTGTGGTGATCAGAAAAGGGGTGGGAGCAAGAGGTCCTGTCCTAGCAGGGGGTGTATACCCTGAGAGGGTGTTTTGTGGGTGCAAGTAGGTTTGGGGGCTTTTTGCAATGACAAGGGGTGTCTGCAGCTAGAACCCTCCTAACCCCACTAGTTTTCTCTGTGTTGGGGGGGGCAGATTCTGTGATGTCACAGTCCCTGGGGGAGGAGTTTGAATCATAACTCCAGAGTGGGAGAACAACTCCCCGCACTCCTGCTCAGTCTGCACTAGGGGGCTGGGCTGGGCTCTCGAGGGAGGTAAGCACAGGGAAAAACAGTCTCCCCTATGGAACCCAGGAGTCCTGGATCCCAGTCCCCCTGCTCTAGACCCCTTCCACTTCCAGAGCCAAGGATAGAACCCAGGGGTCCTGGTGTCCAGCCCCTCCCTGCTCTGACCACTAAACCCCACTGCCCTCCCAGGGTGGTGCAGGGGTCACTGGGGCTGTGTCCCAGCTCTGCTAAGGGCCTTGACTGATTTTCCCAAAGTGCTTCCTTCTGAATCTAGCCGACAAAGTGGGGATTCACTCACGAAAGCTCATGCTCCAATATGTCTGTTGGTCTATAAGGTGCCACAGGACTCTTTGCTGCTTTTAAAAATCCAGCACATCTGCCCTCTCTCCCCGGTCACTGCCCACCCTCGTGTGGGGGCACCAGCACTGTGCCGAGTAGTGATGGACAATTGTCCAAGCTGGCCCAGGGGAGACGTGTGTGTCCCTGCTGCCCTCTGCTGAGCCCTGCTCTGTGTGTGTGTGCATCTGTGACACTGTATCAGTGTGTTGCTAGGCTAACCAGTAGGAAATGGCTTTGCAGGATTTTGTATTCTGCAGCAAGTGACACACACACACACACACAAAGGGACTCACACAATCCCAAGAATACTCACATACAACACACCCAGAGGGACATGTTAGTCCAACCCCCAGAGAGAGAAACATTCACACCCCCAGCCACACTCACAATAACCCCACACACACCATAACATTCACATTTGTGCTCAGAGACACAACTGCACGCAGTTCACTCCCACTGCTCCAAATACAAGGACCTCCTGCCCCACACAGCATGTGCCAAGGCCTGTTGAACTCACTGCCACGAGACAGCTACCAATGAGAATGACCCCCTCGTGCTGGATCATCTGCTTGGCTCCCCACTCCCTCTTGGGGCATGCTGTGCAGCGTGGCTGGGGATTGTGCAATAGCAGGCTGGGGCCGGGTCACTCCACTTCCTGCAGGAAGTAGCCAACCCCCTGTCACCCACAGAGGCCTGGGACCAGCCCCTCTCTGCTTCCCCACACTCAGGCCTGGGGCCTCAGCCTGCTCTGCTCCCCTGGCTCCCAAGTTTGGGAAGAGAGGGGAACTGCCCCACAGCACTCGCCGGCAGCATGGCTGGGAGCCAGAGGAGTGGACCATGCAGTGAGTGCAGGGGCGGAGGGGCGGGGGGGCAGGGCTGGGGCGGAGCAGGGGAGGGGGTCATGGCAAAGAGCCAGGTAGCCCCCCCTGCAGCAGCTCCCCAACCCAGCTCACCTCCCCTCTGCCTTCTCCTCTGAGCACGCTGGTGCTGCTCCACTTCTCCCGCCTTCCAGACTTGCGGTGCTAATCAGCTGTTTAGTGCGGCAAGCCTGGGAGGGGAGGAGAATTAGAGCGGGGGCAGCGTGCTCAGGGGAGAAGACGGAGCAGAGGTGAGCTGGGACAGGGAGCAGTTCCCCTGCATGCCCCCACCCCCATTACTTGCTGCGGGCAGCCCTCTCCCCACATCCCTCCTGCTAACCTCCACTCCTACCCTGCCTCTTCCCCCAAGACCCCTCCTCCCGCTCACTGCTCTTGGCCCCCTCCCCACCCTCACTCACTCTTACGGTCATTACAAAGTGGCAAGGCAGAGCCCTCCCATTTTTAAAAGTCCTGGGGTGTTGTTCGCCCCTGTTCAGGCACCCCTGGGGCCCTGCACTTCACACAGCTCTCCCTGATTTCAGGTGTTAGTGAGGGAGCCTCACTGCTAGCGCAGACTGGGCAGTTTGTTGGATGAGAGACACTGTCCCAAAGCAGGACGAATGCTCAGACCTGGTGATCAGTGATTTCAGATCTGTTGGTCTGCAGCAAGACTCTACAGTGAGTCTCAGTCAGCTCTGTTATTACACAGGGACGAACAAAAGGGTCAAATGGTGCCTGGAAGCCTTAAGAAGAATCCACCCCACCAAGTACAACACTTGTTGATACCAGCTCCTAACCCCACTGAGAATGTTTTGGGGTCACTCCTTGCCTTTATCAACCTAGGGGACTGAGAGACCAGGAATTAACAGGTGCTCCACTGGCACAATTGATTAGCACACAGTACTTATAGGGCAGTGCTGAGGTTGTGAGTGCAAACCTCCCCTGGATCACTGGTTTTCATTAGCCAAATGTCATCACCCCCTCATTTGGCCATATGGAATGTAGAATTCTAGCCCTGGGGACATTGAAGCAACATAAGAATCAAAAATACTCCTTCACTTATTACCTCTTCTCCAGAGTGCAGGTCAGAATCTACAATCCTTTCTCCCCCACCAGCCCTTGTGCCAGGATCCCTCAAGCAGAGCCTGGAGTCCTGCCCATCCTTGACCCCTGAGCCTGGAGGGAGAGGAGCAAGGAGCCATTGTTAGAGGGCTTTCCCTTCCCCTGCCCGCTTCCCTGGCTCTTGTCACACAGACAGCAAGCAGCAAAAGACCAGAAGTCCGAAGCGCAGATAGAAGGATGTTTACTGGGGTTAGTTTCCAAGCAAGCAGATTCCAAAGCCCTTCACACCAGTCAGGCTGATCTCTATACACGGACAGAGTCCGTTCCCCAGTGTTCCCTACCCAGCTCTGACACCACAGAGCGTTTACCCCACATCCCTACAGACAATTCTTTCCTGGGTGTCCGGCTGGTGAGTCTTGCCCACATGCTCAGGGTTTAGCTGATCACCATATTTGGGGTCAGGAAGGAATTTTCCTCCAGGGCAGATTGGCAGAGACCCTGGGGGGGTTTCACCTTTCCCTGCAGCGTCGGGCACGGGTCACTTGCTGGAGGATTCTCTGCATCTTGAAGTCTTTAAACAACGAGTTGAGGACTTCAATAGCTCAGACATAGGTCAGGGGTTTGTCACAGGAGTGCGTGGGTGAGAGTCTGTGGCCTGCGTTGTGCAGGAGGTCGGACTAGACGATCATAATGGTCCCTTCTGACCTTAAAGTCTATGAGTCTATGAGCTCTGACACTGCAGAGTGTTTACCCCATGTCCCCCTTCCCAGCTCCGACACTCCAGAGCCTTGCCTGTGTCCCTGTTCCCCGTTCCCTATTCCCATCCCCCCGTTAGCAAGCATGATTCCAATTTCCCTGCCCACTGCCTGTTTGACCCCAGTTTATACGGTAATATTCTCAGCGAGACCTTAACCAATCATTTTAATGAAATGTAATTCACCAGTTCTAACCTATTGTAACAGAATTCTCTAACCAATTACATCCCACTCCCCTAATTAACTTACACCCAGTAAAATTAATTCTGCAGCAGACAGAAAGAATTAGAGGACCAGACAGATTGACAACAGAAAAGCAGGGGCCATAAAGATAAACTCTACAGAAATGACGGTTTCACAAGCACAACCATTGAGAAGAGATTTCTTGCCAGACCGGATGCTCCCTTAAGATCTGTTTCTTTATCTGGTGGTGATGGGCACTATTGGGACAGGATCATCTTCCTAACAGCCCAACCCCACCTTAGTTCAGTGTGACGGGTTTGGGAGGTGAGGATGTGACCATTCACTTCCCAGTGCATGGCTGCCCCTGCTGCTTAGCCAAAGGCCTTAGCCTACTGTCAAGGTTTTTTCCCCACTCTGAACTTTAGGGTACAGATGTGGGGGACCTGCATGGACCCTTCTAAGCTTAATTACTAGCTTAGATATGGTAACACTGCCACCATCCAGAAGTTAGTGTCTGGATCACTCCCTGTCCCCCCAAAACATTCCCCTCCCTGGAGAGCCTTGAGAGGCGTCACCAATTCCCTGGTGAACACAGATCCAAACCCCTTGGATCTTAAAACAAGGAGAAATTAACCATCCCCTCTCCATTTCCCCTACCAATCCCTGGTGAATCCAGACCCAATCCCCTTGGATCTTAAAACAAGGAAAAATCAATCAGGTTCTTAAAAGAAAAAACTTTTAATTAAACAAAGCAAGATAAAAATCATCTCTGTAAAATCAGGATGGAAAATACTTTTCAGATTTATATAGCCCAGAGGAAACCCCTCTAGCCTTAGGTTCAAAGTTACAGCAAGCAGAGGTAAAATCCTCTCAGCAAACAAGGATCATTTACAAGTTGAGAAAACAAAAATAAGACTAACATGCCTTGCCTGGCTAATTACTTACAAGTTTGAAACATGAGAGACTGATTCAGAAAGATTTGGAGAGCCTGGATGGACGTCTGGTCCCTCTTAGTCCCAAGAGCGAACAACCCCCAAAACAAAGAGCACAAACAAAGACTTCCCTCCACCAAGATTTGAAAGTATCTGTCCCCCATTGGTCCTCTGGTCAGGTGTCAGCCAGCTTTATGGAGCTTCTTAACCCTTTACACGTAAAAGAGACATTAACCCTTAACTATCTGTTTATGACACCTACGAACAAGGGCTCAGACTCTCCTAGGGAGAGAAGGCCCAGACAGGCAGACTGGGACTTTGGTTCTTTGTTTTATACCCCTGTCACTAGCTGAGTGATAAAAATACACCTAAGTTCTTAAAGTCTAGGCCTGTACAAGCAGCCTGAATAGCTCTATTCTAACAGCCATCGGTCCCTGTGGAAAAATCTATTCAGGGTTGTCCCTAGACATTTTGGTGCCCTACACAACACCCCGTCCCCCAGTCCGAGCTGGCAGAGTGGAGCAGGCTGGGGCCAGGTCACTCCACTTCCTGCCGTCCGGTAATTGCAGGGCAGGCCAGACCCCACACTCACGGGGCAGTGGGAAGTGGAGTGATCCAGCCCCAGCCTGCTGCACTCTGCTCCCAGCCTTGGAACTTGGGGGGTGGGGAGAAACGCCCCCCAGCACTCACCAGCGCCGCAGCAGGGAGCTGGTGGAGCAGAGCAGGCTGGGGCCAGGTTGTTCCACTTCCCGGCGCCCGGTGAGTGCAGGATGAGACTGATCCCTCCTGCAGTCCACCGGGATGCAGCTAAGGGGAAGGGGTGGAGTGGGGGGGGAATGGAGTGGAGCAGGGGTGGGGAGAGGCAGCATGGGGGCAGAGCAGGAGTGGGGGCTTTGGGGAAGAGGCGGAGCAGGGGCAGCTTTCCTGGCCGTCTCAGCCAGCCGGGGGATCGGGCTGGCCGCCGGAGCAGTACACAGCTGCGTAGGGCACCAGGAAAAATGGGGCAACTTGGTGTCTCCACATCCTTTCACCAGGCAATGTCCCTGTAGTGTGTGCTGTCTTCATAGGTCCTTTCTCAGTCTTTCTCACCCTCCTGTTTTGAGTCTCCTGTGTCCCTGCTTTCAAGCACAGACTAACTCTGGCTGTTCAGGAGAGGGGAGGACCATGCCTATGTGTGGCCAGCAGACAGCGACAAAGACCCCTAGCCAGCCTGCTCCCTGCCATGCCAAACACCCACTGAAGGCCACCCGCAGACCAGCAGGCGAGGCGGCTGCTGATGCTCTGTGGCCAACATCAGAAGAAGGTAGGAAAGCAGGGCCAGCCCCCCGGTGTGGCCTCTGTCTGTTCCCACTCACAGTGCTCACTTTTGCAGTGGGGCAGGAGATTTTACCCCAAAAGGCTTTTCCCCAGCTGGCGAGAAGCAGAGAAACACCCAGGCTTCCAAGGTGCTAATTACCAAGCCCCCTCAAGTACAGGGACAGGTGCATATTTGGAAGAGGGAAACTGCTCTACACGCCAGCCCGGGCAGCTGCCCAGTTTCTTTGGCAAGTCAGGAACAGCAAAGGCTAGACTGGAAGTACTTGGGGCTCATGTCCCAGCCTTTGGGATGTCCAACACCCGACTCCTTCCCGGGGCTCTAGCTGAAGCCAGAGCTTTGGCCTGAGTGACCAAGAGGTTCCAGCCCTGAAGGAAGCAGGACTTTCAGCACAATAGTAAAACTGCACAAGCACAACCATGAAGGGACTCGAACTCTCAATCACCTGATCCAAAGTCAGATGCTTTATCCATTAGGCCATGTGGTGACATAAGAAAAACCTCTCCAAGTACTTCTTTAGAGAAGACGGACACTGTGTTTCTCAGACTTAGGTCATCTACTGACAGGGGCCGAGACTCTCTGGGCACAAGAAGTCGAGTTCCCAGCTAGATGTGAGACTTAATTCTATGGAACCAGGTGCAGGACTTTGGCAGGGAGGCTCAGGCATGGGGGATTGAGGTGCAGCAGATGGACCGGCTGTCTAGGTGCAGAGATTTAGTCGCACCGAGGCACAGGAGGGAGGAGAAGGAGGAATCCTGCTGATGGTCAGTGGCTGTGCAGAAAAAAGGGTGTTGGTTCCCCCATCCTAAATGGGCTGGTTGGCTTGACCCTTCTCCCCTCTGCAGAGCATGGTGGGGACTGCAGCTCACCCCTTGTGGGGCAGGGGGGCACAGGTTCAGGGCGCTGGGCTCCGATGCACCTGGAAGTCAGATCCGTTGGGGTGGGGTGGGGTGGGGTGGGGCAGGGCAAGGCAGGGCAGGGAAGGGCCTGTGGTTTACGTTCTGCCTTGCCTGGTGCTGGCCATTGCACAATCCCCAGCCATGCCGCACAGCGCACCGCAAGAGGCAGGGGGGCAAGCAGATGATCCAGCACAAGGGGGGAGAGGAAATGTGGTTGGGGAGAGGAAAGGCCTTGGGTTGCACTGAGGGAGTGCAGATCAGGGGTGACACCTCAGAAACCTGCAGCAAAGGGATGGACAGGTGGGCTGCGTGGATAGAAAAGGCAGCGAGCCTAAAAGGGGAGTGGGGTCTAATGGTCAGAGCAGGTGGGGGTTGGGCTCTATCCCTGGCTCTGGGAGCAGAGGTGGGTCTAGAGGTGAGAGCAGGGGGACTGGGAGCCAGGACTCCTGGGTTCCATCGTGGCGGCTGTTTTTTCCTGTGTCTCCCTCCCTAGAGGTCCCAGCCCAGCCCCCTAGTGGAATCTGACTGGGGGCGGGCGTTGCCCTGCCACTCCAGATTCGTGATTCAAACCCCTCCCCCCACGGGCTCTGACATCACAGAATGTCCCCCCAAGTCAGAAAGTAGGAGCCCCTCCCCGCATGCAGAGGAAGCTAGTGAGATTCTAGGGGTCTCTGGCAGAGGTGATAGCACCCACCAGACACCCACTCATGGTTGCAAGGAGACCCTCCTGCACAGCCCCCTGATATGAGGGACCAGGGGCGCCCAGCCAGGGTCAGGAGGTGTGCTCCCCCTGAGCCCCTCCCCCATTACTCCAGGATCTGAGCATCTTCCTATTTCGCAGGGTAATTCTCCTCCCAGGCTCGTGCGAGGGTGGGAAGCGCCACCAGCCCCATTTCCCAGACGGGAGAACTGAGGCCCAGAGAGGCTGAGTGATGTGCCCAAGGATACCCAGGAAGTCTGTTGCAGAGCAAAGCATGTTTCTGCCTCCTCACTCCCAGGTCTGGCCTGCTCCTGGGTCACTGGATGGTGCAGGGGGGGGGGAGGCGCCTCGGAGCAAGGGGCAGTGCAAGGGGGGGCCTCAGGGGAAGGGGCAGTGCAGGAGCGGGGTCCCAGGAGAAGGAGCAGTGGGAGGGCAGGGTCTCAGGGGAATGTGAGGGGGCGGGTCCCAGGTGAATGGGTGGTGTAAGGGTGGGGTCTCAGGTGAATGGGTGGTGCAGGGGCGGGGTCCCAGGAGAAGGAGCAGTGGGAGGGCAGGGTCTCAGGGGAATGTGAGGGCAGGGTTCCAGGTGAATGGGTGGTGCAGGGGCAGGGTCCCAGGAGAAGGAGCAGTGGGAGAGTGGGGTCTCAGGGGAATGTGAGGGCAGGGTCCCAGGTGAATGGGTGGTGTAAGGGTGGGGTCCCAGGTGAATGAGTGGTGCAGGGGCAGGGTCTCGGGGGAATGTGAGGGCAGGGTCCCAGGTGAATGGGTGGTGTAAGGGTGGGGTCTCAGGTGAATGGGTGGTGCAGGGGTGAGGTCCCAGGAGAAGGAGCAGTGGGAGGGCAGGGTCTCAGGGGAATGTGAGGGCAGGGTCCCAGGTGAATGGGTGGTGTAAGGGTGGGGTCCCAGGTGAATGAGTGGTGCAGGGGCAGGGTCTCGGGGGAATGTGAGGGCAGGGTCTCAGTTGAATGGGTGGTGCAGGGGCAGTGTCTCGGGGGGAAGGGGCGGTGCGGGGGCAGGGAATCGAGAGAATGGGCAGTGTGGCATTGGGGACTTCGGGGAAGAGGCAGTATGAGGGCAGGGTCTCGGGGCAAAGGGGAAGGGTGTAGACGGGGTCTCAGGCAAAGGGGTGATGTAGGGATGGCAATTCAGGGGAATGGGTGGTGAAGGGGCGGGGACTAGAGGGAAGGAGCCAAGGGGGGCTGGGACTGGGCGAGGGGCAGTGCAGGGGCGGGGTCTCGGGGGAAGGGGCGATGCAGGGGTGAGGTCTCAGGGAAAGGGGCGGGGACTGGGGGTAGGGGTGGTGCAAGGGCAGGACCTCGGGGGAAGGGACGATGCAGAGATGGGGGTTGGGGAAGGGGCAGGGCCTCGGGGGAAGGGACGATGCAGAGATGGGGGTTGGGGAAGGGGCAGGGCCTCGGGGGAAGGGACGATGCAGAGATGGGGGTTAGGGGAAGGGGCAGGACCTCGGGGGAAGGGACGATGCAGAGATGGGGGTTAGGGGAAGGGGCAGGGCCTCGGGGGAAGGGACGATGCAGAGATGGGGGTTAGGGGAAGGGGCAGGACCTCGGGGGAAGGGACGATGCAGAGATGGGGGTTAGGGGAAGGGGCAGGGCCTCGGGGGAAGGGACGATGCAGAGATGGGGGTTAGGGGAAGAGGCAGGGCCTCGGGGGAAGGGACGATGCAGAGATGGGGGTTAGGGGAAGGGGCAGGGCCTCGGGGGAAGGGACCTGCAGAGATAGGGGTTAGGGGAAGGGGCAGGGCCTCGGGGGAAGGGACGATGCAGAGATGGGGGTTAGGGGAAGGGGCAGGGCCTCGGGGGAAGGGACGATGCAGAGACGGGGGTTAGGGGAAGGGGCAGGGCCTCGGGGGAAGGGACGATGCAGAGATGGGGGTTGGGAGAAGGGGCAGGACCTCGGGGGAAGGGACGATGCAGAGATGGGGGTTAGGGGAAGGGGCAGGACCTCGGGGGAAGGGACGATGCGGGGGAAGGGATTAGAGGGAACAGGTGGTGCAGGGGCAGGGTTTTAGGACAATGTGAGCACAGGGTCTAGGGTGAATGGGTGCTGGAGGGGCGGGATCTCAGGGGGAAGGGGCGGTGCAGGGGCAGGGTCTCAGGGCAATGTGAGGGCGGGGTCCCGAGTGAATGGGTGGTGTAGGGGCAGGGTCTCAGGGGGAAGGGGCAGTGCAGGGTCAGGCTCTCGGGGGGAAAGGGAAGCTGAAGGGCAGGAACTCTGGAGAAGGGGCAATGTGAGGGTGGGGGTGGGACCTTGGGGAAAGGGTGCAGGGGAGGGGTGTATTGGGGAGGCACAATGCAGGAGTGTGGATTTGGGGGAAGGGGCAGAGTGAGGGTGGCGTATTGGGGAAAAGGGTCAATGCGAAGGCGGAGCCTTGGAGGAAGGGGCAGGGGCAGGGCTCTGGGGAATGGGGCAGGGATTAGGGGAACAGGTGACGTGAGGCCAGGACGTCGGGTGTAGGGGCAGTGTGGGGGCAGGACCCCAAGAGGAGGGGGGCAGGGCTTTGGGGAATGGGGCAGGGATTAGGGGAACAGGTGACGTGAGACCAGGACGTCGGGGATAGGGGCAGTGTGGGGGCAGGACCCCAGGAGGAGGGGGCAAGGGCAGGGCTTTGGGGAATGGGGCAGGGATTAGGGGAACAGGTGACGTGAGGCCAGGACGTCGGGTGTAGGGGCAGTGTGGGGGCAGGACCCCAGGAGGAGGGGGCAGGGGCAGTGTGGGGGCAGGACCCCAGGAGGAGGGGGCAGGAGCAGTGTGGGGGCAGGACCCCAGGGGGAGGTGGTCAGGGGCAGTGTGGGGGCAGGACCCCAGGAGGAGGGGGCAGGAGCAGTGTGGGGGCAGGACCCCAGGAGGAGGGGGCAGGGGCAGTGTGGGGGCAGGACCCCAGGAGGAGGGGGCAGGGGCAGGGGCAGTGTGGGGGCAGGACCCCAGGAGGAGGGGGTCAGGGGCAGTGTGGGGGCAGGACCCCAGGAGGAGGGGGCAGGGGCAGTGTGGGGGAGGACCCCAGGAGGAGGGGGCAGGGGCAGTGTGGGGGCAGGGCCCCAGGAGGAGGGAGCAGGGGCAGTGTGGGGGCGGGACCCCAGGAGGAGGGGGTAGGGGCAGTGTGGAGGCGGGACCCCAGGAGGAGGGGGCAGGGGCAGGGTGGGGGCAGGACCCCAGGAGGAGGGGGTAGGGGCAGTGTGGGGGCAGGAGCCCAGGAGGAGGGGTCGGGGCAGGGTGGGGGCAGGACCCCAGGAGGAGGGGGAAGGGGCAGTGTGGGGGCAGGACCCCAGGAGGAGGGGGTAGGGGCAGTGTGGGGGCAGGACCCCAGGAGGAGGGGTCGGGGCAGGGTGGGGGCAGGACCCCAGGAGGAGGGGGAACGGGCAGTGTGGGGGCAGGACCCCAGGAGGAGGGGGTAGGGGCAGTGTGGGGGCAGGACCCCAGGAGGAGGGGTCGGGGCAGGGTGGGGGCAGGACCCCAGGAGGAGGGGGCAGGGGCAGTGTGGGGGCAGGACCCCAGGAGGAGGGGGCAGGGGCAGTGTGGGGGCAGGACCCCAGGAGGAGGGGGCAAGGGCAGGGCTTTGGGGAATGGGGCAGGGATTAGGGGAGCAGGTGACGTGAGGCCAGGACGTCGGGGGTAGAGGCAGTGTGGGGGCAGGACCCCAGGAGGAGGGGGCAGGGGCAGTGTGGGGGCGGGACCCCAGGAGGAGGGGGCGGGGCAGTGTGGGGGCGGGACCCCAGGGGGAGGGGGCAGAGGCAGTGTGGGGGCGGGACCCCAGGAGGAGGGGGCAGGGGCAGTGTGGGGGCGGGACCCCAGGAGGAGGGGGCGGGGCAGTGTGGGGGCGGGACCCCAGGGGGAGGGGTCAGGGGCAGTGTGGGGGCGGGACCCCAGGGGGAGGGGGGAGGGGCAGTGTGGGGGCAGGACCCCAGGAGGAGGGGGCAGGGGCAGTGTGGGGGCGGGACCCCAGGAGGAGGGGGCAGGGGCAGTTTGGGGGCGGGACCCCAGGAGGAGGGGGCAGGGGCAGTGTGGGGGCGGGACCCCAGGAGGAGGGGGCAGGGGCAGTGTGGGGGCGGGACCCCAGGGGGAGGGGGGAGGGGCAGGGTGTGGGCGGGACCCCAGGGGGAGGGGGCAGGGGCAGTGTGGGGGCGGGACCCCAGGGGGAGGGGCAGGGGCAGTCTGGGGGCAGGACCCCAGGAGGAGGGGCAGGGGCAGGGCTTTGGGGGCAGGGCGGAGCTCGGGGAATGAGGAGGATTAATTCGGTTCAGTGGCAGGTTTGTCTGCGGGTGACACTGGCACTGCAGGGGGTTAAAGCCCGGCTCACCCGAGGGAGGAGGACGGGGCTGGGTGGGGGCACAGCGGGAGTTCGGGGAGTGACAAGGAGCCGGTTCCAAGGCTCATCGGACACACCCAGAAACCAGCTCACACCCAGACGGGGGGTTACAGCCCCAGCGACCAAGGGGCGCTGGGAACATCCCCGCGGTGCAGACAAATGTACCAAGTCACCGGGCAGAGACAGACCCGGCACTGACCTGCCCCCCCCGGTCCTCGGCCTCCGCCCCCCGCGCTCCCGCCCCCGCCCCGATCAGCTGCTTTGTGCGGGGGTGAAAGGGGCGAAGCGGCGCGGCACGTTCCCACGCGGAGCAGGTTCACACACTGCACGGGGGGCGGGGCTCTCTGGGGGGCGGAGGTGGGGGGGGGTCAGGTTGACCCAGGGACCTGCCCTCACCTGCTGCCGCAGACCCGGAGCCAGCGCAGGACCCGCCGCAGACCCGGAGCGCCGCCCGCTGAGCCAGCACTGAACAGGCGCCTCCAGCCAGGGCGAGATCCGCACCGCGGGGCCGGGATTGGGGGTTGGTCTAACGCAGCCCTATGGGGGGCCTGGTTCCTGCCCCGAGGCTTCGCTGCCCCCCCCCCCGCCACGGGGGCAGCCGGGGGGCGGGGCGGGGCCGGGCCGAGGAGCACAGAGGCGGGACGGGGAGAGGCGGCTCCGCACCGGGGGGCCGGGGGCTCAGACACCCAGTTCCAGGCGCCAGGCCCAGGCCCAGCCCCTGCCCCGGGAGCAGCCCCGGGCCCGTGGGAGCCGGGCGGGGGGGGCACAGGGCAGAGGCAGCGCGAGTGAAAGGGCTTCACCCCGCCCCCACCCCAGCTGGGCCTGGAGGGCAGCGGGGGGGGGCGGTAAGCTGCCTGGGAGCAGCCTCACAAGCTGCAGCCTGGGGCTGCGGGGCCTTCAACCTCCCCCAACCTGCCCCCCAGTGTCCCCCCCATCCACTGTGACTCTCCTGCCAGCACCGCCCCCTCCTCTCCTTCTGTAGGGCCCCAGCAGCCCCTTCAAGCCCCCACAACCAGCCTCCCAGTGTCCCACCATCTGTTGTGACCCTCTCGCCAGCCCCTCCCCCATCGTGTACACTCCACCTGGCCTTTCCCTTCGCTCCGACCTCCTCCTCCCCCTCCGTCCTCAGCACCCCGACACCGACCTCCTCCTCTCGCCCCACCCCGACATCCTCCTTCCCGTTCTCAGCACCCCACCACCCCTTCCTCCTCCTCCCCCGAACCCCGTCCTCAGCGCCCCACCCCTAATTGCCTCCAACCCATTTTTCATTGCTGAAACCCACTTTCCCATCCCCCCACTCCCTCAGTCCATCCCCAGGGTGTGAGGTTCCTCATCTTCAATCTCTGCTACACCCAAACCTGCTAGGTTCCCCTTTTGAACAACTGTGGGGTCATCCAACCCACCGACACCCATCCACTCTGGGCTCTCTAAATCCCACATTCCCACAATGCACATTGGTAACCCCACCCTCCTCTATCCCTAATCCCCCTATTCCCTTCCCTGGGGTCCTCCTGGACATCCCAACCCACAGTCAGGCCCCCACATACATCCAAGTCATTCACATGCTGAGCTACTTCTTCAGAGACCCCCACAGCCCGGCAAACTTCTCCATCCATGAGCTCCATGGACCTGTGGCCAGGAAGCTCCCACTTTGGCTGGGCAGGGTGTGGGTGTTAATCTTTTCCTGTCTTGTGTGTGCTGTGCTCACAAAGGCTTTTTGTTCCCTCGGGGTGAGGTGTGGTTTTGGCCGAAGATGAGGTGTTTGGTAGCCCTGTGGATGCTGTGTGGTGTCTGGAATGGGGCGTGTGTGTTCCCATCATGCCCCTTCCCCTCTGCCTGCAGAGCTGAGGACAGACAGGTCTGAGGAGCAGAGGAGGAGCTCTGGGAAGGAGAAGAGCAATATGAAGATGGAGTGTAAGGTGAGGCCAGGTAAGTTCTGTGGAGGGAGACATGCTGGACAGGGCCTAGGATTGGGGAGACAAGCAGGTGTGAGCCCCGGGCTCAGATTTCTAATTGTAGCTGTGATGGCAGAATGGGAGGAGGGTTGAAGCTGAAGCCCTGGTGTGCGGGAGTAGCGAGAAGAGGAACCTCACCACCATTGCTTTTTCTTTTCCTCTTGTGTTGTGTTTCATACCAAGGGAAAAGAAGTCGCGGGGATGGAGTCCAGCCCTGAGGTGAGATGGAAAGTGATCAAGAGCAGTGACAGCGTGAATCCTGTTGATGCCAGGCAAGAGCTGCCCGACTGGGACAAGAGTAACCGTCTCTGTCGGTGAGATGTGTATCTGGTTTGGGAAGGGCTCTGGTCGCAGCTCTCCTGGCTCCAGGCAGGGACTTCCCGTTATCTGGGTGTGGGTTTCCGAACTATCTGTGGCTTCAAGGGAGATGATGTTGCCATTTGCAAGGGCTGATCATCTCTCTTGCGAGGAGTGGTGTGTGCTCCCTAGCAGAAAGTTGGATCCATGAGGGCGACTCCCTGTTCTGAATTTCTTTCTTCCTCCTAGGTTTCTCTCTCCGTGTTGGCCAACTTTCACTCAAACTCTCTCTGTCTCTCCTTTCATGGACACCTGTCATGTTCAGTTGCCTGCATTCTCTTTCTCTGCTCCCCATTCCCCAGTCTCCTATGGACTCAGCTGGGTCTATCTGCCCACGGGCAGGGTCTCTGCCATACTGGGAAGGATGTGTCCTCCCTGCCAGGATAAGGGGGTTGCTCCTCCCACCCCCTATCTTCAGGGAGACCTCATTGCTGTAACTGGGTCACAGCGTGAGTGGCCAGTAATGTCTTTGGGGCTGTGAGGTCTGAGACTGAGAAGGGTGGGCTCACGGTCATGGCTTTGGGCAGAGGAGAAGTGGGGCTGGGATTAGAGATGCCCCTTATCACCAGCTAGCTCCATTACTGCATCACCCAAAAGTCTTGCTCAGGGTCCATTATGCCTCCTTGTGCTGGGCACTGCAGGGACAGTCAGAGGGACAGCAGGATGCATGAGGAAATAGATGAGTGTGTGAGGCAGATGGGTGAAGGGGTGTGTGTGACATACATTGGGGACGGATGAGGGGTTGAGGGCTGGACGGACAGCGGGACAGATGGAGAGCTGCAGGGACGGATGGTGATGTCACAGGCTGGACTTGTGATGGGTTCAGCTCTTGGCCACTGGCTCTGTCATCTCCTGCCCCCATCTGCCCGTCTGACTCTGTCCCTGTCTCTCACAGGCAGCACTCAGCAGAGTCTGGCCCTGTTGTTACACTGGTGCCTACATCCAGCGCACACCTGTGCATAATGTGCTCCTGGAGAACTCAGGCAGGGAGAAGCATGAGGCTCATGGCTGCTGAACCGGCTACTCCAAAGAGTGCCGCAGATCTCCCCCTCCTTGGGCAGCAACACCCTGACCGGGGGGTTCCCTGTCCCTTCTCGCTGCCAAAGCAGCCTGCTCAGCGCAGAAACCGAGGTCACCTGCCTCCGCCCAGCCTCTAGCTGGAGCTACTTCAGCCCCGAATTGCTGGTATCCAGCCTGGCCGGAGTTGGTGCGATGTCCTAGTGGAGTCCGTTCTTTCTCCCTGGTAGATTATGATTTTCCCCACTGCAGTTAGTTGCTCTTTCTCTGCTTCCCCATAGCCCCTCCCCAGTGATAGTGACCCCTGCTGGCCAGGAACGGGAGTGTCCTGTAGGTGCCTTCTTGTAGGAGCAGTGACTCCTGGTGGCGAGGGGCAGCAATGCCTGGCATGTATCCCCCCTGGCATTGCTGCAGAGACCCCTGGTGGCAACTGAGGGCAGTTGCCTATGTGACCCCACTACTGCCATTGCGCCTGTGAGCGCTGGTGGGTAGGTGAGGCAGGGGTGATGCATGTGCCACAAAAGTTGTGGGGTCCCTCCCCTAGTTCTGGCCCCAGAGTCTAGAATTTACATAAACCCACCCGCTGACCTGTGACTAAGAATCTAGTTGCAGAGGTATTTCGTGTCCCACAGCTGACTTCCCACAGTCCAATCTGCAAAATTTTCTTGTTGTCTGAGGGGAAAGAAGCATTTTCCCCAACTACGGAGTTGTTTAAAACTTTCAGTGTGGAAATGAGATCAAAGCCCAGCAGCTTATGTATGTCTAAAAATTACATTTAGTCATTAATCATTTTGTATCTGTGGTATTGATCCAAATATGAATTAGAACAATAAAAAACTCTATTTCTAAACTAGAGAGATACAAAGGACATAAAATGTGCATTTAAACACTTCACAAGAAAAGCATGCTGCTAAATACAAATATTCCTTTTCAATCTCTCTTATTTCACTATCCTTTGGAACCCATGTCCCTTGCCTAACGAGAGTTATGTAGGTTCGGGTGAGTCCTGAAATCATGAACTGCTAAGTTCCGTTCTACTGTCTTTGATTCATATCACCAGAATAACTGTACTTTATTACCCCTGCCCTAATAAGAAAGAGACCAGGGATCCCACAGCAGCTGAAATATCCCTTTGGACATGCACCCCCATCATGCAATGCGGGGTGGGTGTGAGCATGCATATCAGCAACAAAAGGCCTTTACAACAGATCACCAACAGATGTCAGGGTAAAGTTCATTCTCACCTTGCTTACATCCTCCCCCTAGCCAAGAATTGGTGGTCCTGATAAATCACACTCCCTATTATACCAACACATTGGTATTGAATGCGAAGTTATGGCTAGCAAAAGTAGCCACCCATCTCTGCCTTGTAGCATCCAGCTTAGCCCTTGTTAACACATAAGTCAGTGGATTGTTCTCTGTCCACACCTGAAACTGAGCACCACACAAGTAGTCTTGAAATTTCTCAGTGATGGCCCATTTCAAGACCAAGAACTGCTGCTGGTGGTGGGATAGCGAGTTTCGCTATCAGACAGTCCTCAGCTGGCAATGCCTACGGATTTAGATTTCCTTCCACTTCCTGGTACGGGACTGCTCCCAGACCCTCCAAACTGGCATCAGCATGCAGGATAAACGGCTTGTTTGGGTTAACAAGGACTTGGACTGGCACATGAATCAGGCAAATTATTATTTCCCGTAAAGCTCTGTCACTTCTCTCATCCCACCATGTCCCAAATGGAGAAGAGAGGAGCCCCTCCCATGTCCCAGTCCAGGAACACCAGAGTGTGGTGTGGTTGTGACTCAGTCCAGGTCTGCTAGTGCTGCAAAGGAGAAGATTTCCTTCCTCAGTCCAGGTCAACTGGAATTGTTGTTACAGTGGGGAAAAGATGTCTTTCATCTGGTTCTTAAATGCTTTGGTGAAAGGGGACAGGCAGAGGCTTTTTTCTTCCCTCTGCAGCTCAAATTGCACACTTCTTCTCTGCTTTTTGCTCTAGCTTGACTTCTCTCTTGCATCTCAATTTTCTCTTTCCTGGCCTCATTCCAGAGCATTCACAGCCCAATTCTCTATCCTAACCCTGAGCTCTCTACTGCACCCTGAATGTCTCATTCTAACCCCACCCCAGAGTCTGCACCCCCAGAGCCAGTGCCTTCATCCCTCTGCATTCCAACTCTCTGTCCCATGTAGCCTGATATAGGGTGTACTAATAATATTAATTTGGATAATTTGATGAAAATTTAATTGATTAGCTTACATGTTATTTAATTTAATTGAGTTACAAAGTTACATTTGTATTACTGCTATTCAAAAGATACATATGGCATTATATACAACAAAGTTTTGGTTAATATACTCACAGCCTTCCTTGATAACCTGGTGGTAAGAGACACAGGACCAGCCTTGCAGTTCAGGTTTCTCAATTCTTAAGTGAAAGATTCTGTGCTTAGGGAAAGCTAGTTTTACTTAGGGTTTACTTGAATATGTTAAACTTAAAATCAAAACCTAATAAACAAAGACTAAAAACATAGGGAAACCGAACTTAGCCTAGTTCCCTTGAAACTTAAAGTTTCAGAACCAGTACAGCCTACTGCTAGTACATAGAGAGAGAGTGGAGGACGTAAGTCACAATGATAGAGCAAAGTGCTCTTGCGAGGTGGCTTACCTCTTTTATAGGGCACAAGGGCCGGAAATCCTTCCTCCTATGCCCAAATTTCATTCCTCACCCACAAAACATTAGGGTACATTTACTTCATAGACTAGTATGTTTGTGCTTGTTGATGACATGTACATATGCACATAAGTTACCTTGTAGTGTACCTGTTAAATCTGTGGGTACAACACTGAATAAAACTCTATGCCATTCTCCATTGTCGATTGGTCTAAGTAAAGGTCTTGGACAGGCATGGGTACTTATCTATTTAAGTAACATGAGAAAGGTCGATTTTCCTCTCTGAGTAAAAGGTCACAATATAGATATGCTATCTTTGCCTTAGCTTAACATACAGGATATGGCCTCTAGGTTCTCGTAAGTCATGTGTCTCAGTCTCCTAATCATTTTTATTGCCCTCTTCTGGACTCTCTCCAGTTTGTCCACATCCCTTCTCATGTGGGTCCCAACCCCAAAAGTACTCACATTTTACCCCATTGACCCCAAAATGCCAGCTTTTAATATGTAAATAGGGTGCTGCCATGGTCAAGTCACTCCCGAGCTCTCCAGTGGAGCCTGCTGGTGGAGAACAAGGTGAAAATTAGCCAGGATGTCACTCAGTCAAATCCCTGTGCTCCCCGCAGGTGATATCGGAAGGCTCCAAGATGGATCATTTCCCTTTCTCTCATCAGATTCAGGCCCCAGGGTTACAAATGCACAAACCAGTTGGGATTCTCCCCTGGCCTCAGGGTGTGGGGCTACTCTGAGGGGATGGACTTGCATACTTGGGATATTAGTGCAAAGATACAATTTCAATTTCTCTTAGAGAAATTGGAGGGCAATTTATATTTGGTACAAATCTTATTTAGTGAAAGGAAAGCTGCAGAGACAGCCTGGTTACTGGGGTGCAAAACACCTTCCTCCTGGGAGAAACAAGAAGTTAGAATTAGAAATTTACATCGTTTGTTCCAGTGTTGGTACAGGTTTAATTTTGCTTCTGTGTAGGTTTGTTTCAGGCTGTGACCATTTTGGTTTATTGGGTTGTTTTGTTTTTTTTAGTTGGAATGGAGCTTTTAATTGACATTTGCTGGATTCAAATGGCTGACTTGCAACACCAGTTTTGACATAGTTCTGCATATTTTATTACAATTTGACCAGTATTCAAGGATTCAATTCCTTTATAGGAGGTTTTAGAGGTCATGCTTATTTATTTGATGTTATTTTATCATTCTGCTGTAGCACACTTTTTTGATAAAATGTTGAAATTATTAATTTACAGCATTTGTTAGTTTTTATTTTTACAAACAAAGTTTTTCTTAATGTTTGGGTTTTAAATTAAGCCTTGTTTTTGGTTTCAATTTTTCATTTAGGTTTTGGTTACTGATGGGATCTTTAAGATAACTTTGGATTCAGTACTAAAATTTGGACAGATTTAGAATATTTTAAGTAAACCGTGTTTACTATTTTATTTTAATAAAGTTTGTATTGCTGTAAACCCTAGCCGGGGGGAGAGGAGATGAGCCTGGCCTTTAACTGAGAAGGAACAGAGGCATGGCCCCCGTGAAGGGTGAGGCCAGGTGATGGGGGGCACAGCTCCCCAATTTTTTTTGTCTAGCCCATCTCAGGCCTGGTCTACACTACGCTGTTAAACTGATTTTAGCAGCGTTAAATCGATTTAGCGCTGCACCCGTCCACACTACACTGCTCTTTATATCAATTTAAAGGGCTCTTTAAATCGATTTCTGTACTCCTACAAAACGAGAGGAGTAACGCTAAAATCGATATTACTATATCGGATTAGGATTAGTGTGGATGCAAATTGACGTTATTGGCCTCATTATTTTACAGTAGCTACCCACAGTGCACCGCTCCAGAAATTGACGCTAGCCTCGTACCATGGACGGACACCACCTAATTCATGTGCCTAGTGTGGACGCTCACAATCGACTTTATAATATCTGTTTTATAAAATCGGTTTAAGCTAATTCGAATTTATCCTGTAGCGTAGATGTAGCCTCAGTCCCCCACTAAAGGAGAAGAGTCTGATGCCACCCCTGCAGGTCACTGAGTGTCACTGCTGCTCCATGGGAAACATGCTCTGTGCCTTACCCAGATTGGTGGGAAACACACTCTGTGCATTACCGTGACTGGTCCGTGGGTGTCACTGCTTGTAGAGGGCAGACACATGCTGTGCATTACGCCACCTGACCAGTGGGTGTCACTGCTGTATCAAGGGAAACACCTTCTGTGCATTACCCTGAATGACCACGAGGTGTCACTGCTGCGCCAAGGAAAACACCTTCTGTGCATTACTCTGACTGCCCACTGGGTGTCACTGCTGCGCCAAGGGAGACATAAGAGCGGCCAGACTGGTTCAGACGCAAAGTCCATCTAGCCCAGTATCCTCCTGTCTTCTGACAGTGGCCAGTGCCAGGTGCCCCAGAGGGAATGAACAGAGCAGGGAATCATCAAGTGATCCATCCCCTGTCGCCCATTCCCAGCTTCTGGCAAACAGGCTACAGGCACCATCCCTGCCCACCATGGCTAATAGCCCTTGATGGACCTATCCACCATAATCTTATCTAGTTCTTTTTTGAACTCTGTTATAGTCTTGGCCTTCACAACATCCTCTGGCAAGGAGTTCCACAGGTTAACTATGCAACTGCCTTGAGTTTACCCCCCCTCCCCTGGCCAGGTTGTATATGGAAAAGAGGATGAGGATGAGGAGAGCCATGATGTGTCTGTCACTGGCTGGTGCCTCAGTTTCCTCTAGGCTGCAGTGCTGCAGGCTCCTTTGGTCTGTGCCCATGCAACTGTGTCTGGGGAAGGAGGAGTAGAGGCTCATTCTTCCCAGCCCCACCCCCCACCCCCAGCAGCTGGGGAATCCAGGCCAAATTTAATCCTGGTAGCTGGGCCGGGATTAGCCTGGGCTGAGGTAGGGCTGGGGAGGAATTTGGAGGGAGACAGACGCACCTGCTGTGAGGGAAGATCCTCCCATTCCCTGCCAACCCCCTTCACTCCTTGCAGCACAGCACCCCCTAGCATTTATTTCTCTGTCATGGGAGCTGTCTGCTGCTTGCTTCTCCCTTAGCATCATCTCTTCCCATCCTGGAGCACTGGCATTGCCCATCCTGTGCAAACAGGGAGGCCCTGGTGTGCCCCATGGCACTGCCCTGCAATTGTGGGGGCAGCTGTTGGATGGAGCCATATCAAAATATGGGGGTGGGCAAGGCTGGGGACCAGGACTCCTGGGTTCTCCCCTCAAATGTGGGAGGGGAGTGGAGATTAGGGGGTAGAGTGGGGGAGGGACAGGGCTGGGATCCAGGGCTACTGCTTTTTCTGGTTTTCTCCACCTCCTGCAGCTGCCTCGATCCTTTCCATGTGTTTCTTATTCCATATTCATTTGCTGACTTGTGTAAATCACCCCAGAGGTGGCTGCATCTTTTCTATCCACGCAGCCCACCTGTCCATCCCTTTGCTGCAGGTTTCTGAGGTGTTACCCCTGATCTGCACTCCCTCAGTGCAACCCAAGGCCTTTCCTCTCCCCAACCACATTTCCTCTCCCCCCTTGTGCTGGATCATCTGCTTGCCCCCCTGCCTCTTGCGGTGCGCTGTGCGGCATGGCTGGGGATTGTGCAATGGCCCAGCACCAGGCAAGGCAGAACGTAAACCACAGGCCCTGCCCTACCTTGCCCTGCCCTGCCCTCCCCCACCCCACCCCACCCCACTGGATCTGCCTTCCAGGTGCATCGGAGCCCAGCGCCCTGCACCTGTGCCCTCCTGCCCCACAAGGGGTGAGCTGCAGTCCCCACCATGCTCTGCAGAGGGGAGAAGGGTCAAGCCAACCAGCCCATTTAGGATGGGGGAATCAACACCCTTTTTTCTGCACAGCCACTGACCATCAGCAGGATTCCTCCTTCTCTTCCCTCCTGTGCCTCGGTGCGACTAAATCTCTGCACCTAGACAGCCGGTCCATCTGCTGCACCTCAATCCCCCATGCCTGAGCCTTCCTGCCAAAGTCCTGCACCTGGTTCCATAGAATTAAGTCTCACATCTCGCTGGGAACTCGACTTCTTGTGCCCAGAGAGTCTCGGCCCCTGTCAGTAGATGACCTAAGTCTGAGAAACACAGTGTCCGTCTTCTCTAAAGAAGTACTTGGAGAGGTTTTCCTTATGTCACCACATGGCCTAATGGATAAAGCATCTGACTGTGGATCAGGTGATTGAGAGTTTGAGTCCCTTCATGGTTATGCTTGTGCAGTTTTACTATTGTGCTGAAAGTCCTGCTTCCTTCAGGGCTGGAACCTCTTCTTGGTCGCTCAGGCCAATGCTCTGGCTTCAGCTAGAGCCCCGGGAAGGAGTCGGGTGTTGGACATCCCAAAGGCTGGGACATGAGCCCCAAGTACTTCCAGTCTAGCCTTTGCTGTTCCTGACTTGCCAAAGAAACTGGGCAGCTGCCCGGGCTGGCGTGTAGAGCAGTTTCCCTCTTCCAAATATGCACCTGTCCCTGTACTTGAGGGGGCTTGGTAATTAGCACCTTGGAAGCCTGGGTGTTTCTCTGCTTCTCGCCAGCTGGGGAAAAGCCTTTTGGGGTAAAATCTCCTGCCCCACTGCAAAAGTGAGCACTGTGAGTGGGAACAGACAGAGGCCACACCGGGGGGCTGGCCCTGCTTTCCTACCTTCTTCTGATGTTGGCCACAGAGCATCAGCAGCCGCCTCGCCTGCTGGTCTGCGGGTGGCCTTCAGTGGGTGTTTGGCATGGCAGGGAGCAGGCTGGCTAGGGGTCTTTGTCGCTGTCTGCTGGCCACACATAGGCATGGTCCTCCCCTCTCCTGAACAGCCAGAGTTAGTCTGTGCTTGAAAGCAGGGACACAGGAGACTCAAAACAGGAGGGTGAGAAAGACTGAGAAAGGACCTATGAAGACAGCACACACTACAGGGACATTGCCTGGTGAAAGGATGTGGAGACACCAAATTGCCCCATTTTTCCTGGTGCCCTACGCAGCTGTGTACTGCTCCGGCGGCCAGCCCGATCCCCCGGCTGGCTGAGACGGCCAGGAAAGCTGCCCCTGCTCTGCCTCTTCCCCAAAGCCCCCACTCCTGCTCTGCCCCCATGCTGCCTCTCCCCACCCCTGCTCCACTCCATTCCCCCCCCCCACTCCACCCCTTCCCCTTAGCTGCATCCCGGTGGACTGCAGGAGTGATCAGTCTCATCCTGCACTCACCGGGCGCCGGGAAGTGGAACGACCTGGCCCCAGCCTGCTCTGCTCCACCAGCTCCCTGCTGCGGCGCTGGTGAGTGCTGGGGGGCGTTTCCCCCCACCGCCCAAGTTCCAAGGCTGGGAGCAGAGTGCAGCAGGCTGGGGCTGGATCACTCCACTTCCCACTGCCCCGTGAGTGTGGGGTCTGGCCTGCCCTGCAATTACCGGGCGGCGGGAAGTGGAGTGACCTGGCCCCAGCCTGCTCCGCTCTGCCAGCTCGGACTGGGGGATGGGGTGTTGTGTAGGGCACCAAAATGTCTAGGGACAACCCTGAATAGATTTTTCCACAGGGACCGATGGCTGTTAGAATAGAGCTATTCAGGCTGCTTGTACAGGCCTAGACTTTAAGAACTTAGGTGTATTTTTATCACTCAGCTAGTGACAGGGGTATAAAACAAAGAACCAAAGTCCCAGTCTGCCTGTCTGGGCCATCTCTCCCTAGGAGAGTCTGAGCCCTTGTTCGTAGGTGTCATAAACAAATAGTTAAGGGTTAATGTCTCTTTTACCTGTAGAGGGTTAAGAAGCTCCATAAAGCTGGCTGATACCTGCCCAGAGGACCAATGGGGGACAGATACTTTCAAATCTTGGTGGAGGGAAGTCTTTGTTTGTGCTCTTTGTTTTGGGGGTTGTTCGCTCTTGGGACTAAGAGGGACCAGACGTCCATCCAGGCTCTCCAAATCTTTCTGAATCAGTCTCTCATGTTTCAAACTTGTAAGTAATTAGCCAGGCAAGGCATGTTAGTCTTATTTTTGTTTTCTCAACTTGTAAATGATCCTTGTTTGCTGAGAGGATTTTACCTCTGCTTGCTGTAACTTTGAACCTAAGGCTAGAGGGGTTTCCTCTGGGCTATATAAATCTGAAAAGTATTTTCCATCCTGATTTTACAGAGATGATTTTTATCTTGCTTTGTTTAATTAAAAGTTTTTTCTTTTAAGAACCTGATTGATTTTTCCTTGTTTTAAGATCCAAGGGGATTGGGTCTGGACTCACCAGGGATTGGTAGGGGAAAAGGAGTGGGGATGGTTAATTTCTCCTTGTTTTAAGATCCAAGGGGTTTGGATCTGTGTTCACCAGGGAATTGGTGACGCCTCTCAAGGCTGCCCAGGGAGGGGAATGTTTTGGGGGGACAGGGAGTGATCCAGACACTAACTTCTGGATGGTGGCAGTGTTACCATATCTAAGCTAGTAATTAAGCTTAGAAGGGTCCATGCAGGTCCCCCACATCTGTACCCTAAAGTTCAGAGTGGGGAAAAAACCTTGACAGTAGGCTAAGGCCTTTGGCTAAGCAGCAGGGGCAGCCATACACTGGGAAGTGAACGGTCACATCCTCACCTCCCAAACCCGTCACACTGAACTAAGGTGGGGTTGGGCTGTTAGGAAGATGATCCTGTCCCAATAGTGCCCATCACCACCAGATAAAGAAACAGATCTTAAGGGAGCATCCGGTCTGGCAAGAAATCTCTTCTCAATGGTTATGGTTGTGAAACCGTCATTTCTGTAGAGTTTATCTTTATGGCCCCCGCTTTTCTGTTGTCAATCTGTCTGGTCCTCTAATTCTTTCTGTCTGCTGCAGAATTAATTTTACTGGGTGTAAGTTAATTAGGGGTATGGGATGTAATTGGTTAGAGAATTCTGTTACAATAGGTTAGAACTGGTTAATTACATTTCAGTAAAATGATTGGTTAAGGTCTCGCTGAGAATATTACCGTATAAACTGGGGTCAAACAGGCAGTGGGCGGGGAAATTGGAATCATGCTTGCTAACGGGGGGATGGGAATAGGGAACGGGGAACAGGGACACAGGCAAGGCTCTGGACTGTCGGAGCTGAGAAGGGGGACGTGAGGTAAACACTCTGCAGTGTCAGAGCTCATAGACTCATAGACTTTAAGGTCAGAAGGGACCATTATGATCGTCTAGTCCGACCTCCTGCACAACGCAGGCCACAGACTCTCACCCACCCACTCCTGTAACAAACCCCTGACCTATGTCTGAGCTATTGAAGTCCTCAACTCGTTGTTTAAAGACTTCAAGGTGCAGAGAATCCTCCAGCAAGTGACCCGTGTCCGACGCTGCAGGGAAAAGTGAAACCCCCCCAGGGTCTCTGCCAATCTGCCCTGGAGGAAAATTCCTTCCTGACCCCAAATATAGTGATCAGCTAAACCCTGAGCATGCGGGCAAGACTCACCAGCCGGACACTCAGGAAAGAATTGTCTGTAGGGATGTGGGGTAAACGCTCTGTGGTGTCAGAGCTGGGTAGGGAACACTGGGGAACGGACTCTGTCCGTGTATAGAGATCAGCCTGACTGGTGTGAAGGGCTTTGGAATCTGCTTGCTTGGAAACTAACCCCAGTAAACATCCTTCTATCTGCGCTTCGGACTTCTGGTCTTTTGCTGCTTGCTGTCTGTGTGACAAGAGCCAGGGAAGCGGGCAGGGGAAGGGAAAGCCCTCTAACAATGGCTCCTTGCTCCTCTCCCTCCAGGCTCAGGGGTCAAGGATGGGCAGGACTCCAGGCTCTGCTTGAGGGATCCTGGCACAGGGGCTGGTGGGGGAGAAAGGATTGTAGATTCTGACCTGCACTCTGGAGAAGAGGTAATAAGTGAAGGAGTATTTTTGATTCTTACGTTGCTTCAACGTCCCCAGGGCTAGAATTCTACATTCCATATGGCCAAATGAGGGGGTGAAGACATTTGGCTAATGAAAACCAGTGATCCAGGGGAGGTTTGCACTCACAACCTCAGCACTGCCCTATAAGTACTGTGTGCTAATCAATTGTGCCAGTGGAGCACCTGTTAATTCCTAGTCTCTCAGTCCCCTAGGTTGATAAAGGCAAGGAGTGACCCCAAAACATTCTCAGTGGGGTTAGGAGCTGGTATCAATAAGTGTTGTACTTGGTGGGGTGGATTCTTCTTAAGGCTTCCAGGCAGCATTTGACCCTTTTGTTCGTCCCTGTGTAATAGCAGAGCTGATTAAGACTCACTGTAGAGTCTTGCTGCAGACCAACAGATCTGAAATCACTGATCACCAGGTCTGAGCATTAGTCCTGCTTTGGGACAGTGTCTCTCATCCAACAAACTGCCCAGTCTGCACTAGCAGTGAGGCTCCCTCACTAACAGCTGAAATCAGGGAGAGCTGTGTGAAGTGCTGGGACCCAGGGGTGCCTGAACAGGGGCGAACAACACCCCAGGACTTTTAAAAATGGGAGGGCTCTGCCTTGCCACTTTGTAATGACCGTAAGAGTGAGTGAGGGTGGGGAGGGGGCCAAGAGCAGTGAGCGGGAGGAGGGGTCTTGGGGGAAGAGGCAGGGTAGGAGTGGAGGTTAGCAGGAGGGGTGTGAGGAGAGGGCTGCCCGCAGCAAGTAATGGGGGTGGGGGCATGCAGGGGAACTACTCCCTGTCCCAGCTCACCTTTGCTCCGTCTTCTCCCCTGAGCACGCTGCCCCTGCTCTAATTCTCCTCCCCTCCCAGGCTTGCCGCACTAAACAGCTGATTAGCACCGCAAGTCTGGGAGGCGGGAGAAGTGGAGCGGCACCAGCGTGCTCAGAGGAGAAGGCAGAGGGGAGGTGAGCTGGGTTGGGGAGCTGCTGCAGGGGGGGCTGCCTGGCTCTTTGCCATGGCCCCCACCCCTGCTCCGCCCCAGCCCTGCCCCCCCCGCCCCTCCGCCCCTGCACTCACTGCATGGTCCACTCCTCTGGCTCCCAGCCATGCTGCCGGCGAGTGCTGTGGGGCAGTTCCCCTCTCTCCCCAAACTTGGGAGCCAGGGGAGCAGAGCAGGCTGAGGCCCCAGACCTGTGTGTGGGGAAGCAGAGGGGGGCTGGTCCCAGGCCTCTGTGGGTGACAGGGGGTTGGCTACTTCCTGCAGGAAGTGGAGTGACCCGGCCCCAGCCTGCTATTGCACAATCCCCAGCCACGCTGCACAGCATGCCCCAAGAGGCAGTGGGGGGCCAAGCAGATGATCCAGCGCGAGGCGGTCATTCTCATTGGTAGCTGTCTCATGGCAGTGAGTTCAACAGGCCTTGGCACATGCTGTGTGGGGCAGGAGGTCCTTGTATTTGGAGCAGTGGGAGTGAACTGCGTGCAGTTGTGTCTCTGAGCACAACTGTGAATGTTATGGTGTGTGTGTGGGGTTATTGTGAGTGTGGCTGGGGGTGTGAATGTTTCTCTCTCTGGGGGTTGGACTAACATGTCCCTCTGGGTGTGTTGTATGTGAGTATTCTTGGGATTGTGTGAGTCTCTTTGTGTGTGTGTGTGTGTGTGTCACTTGCTGCAGAATACAAAATCCTGCAAAGCCATTTCCTACTGGTTAGCCTAGCAACACACTGATACAGTGTCACAGATGCACACACACACAGAGCAGGGCTCAGCAGAAGGCAGCAGGGACACACACGTCTCCCCTGGGCCAGCTTGCGGTGCCAATCAGCTGTTTAGTGCGACAAGCATAGGAGGGGAGGAGAATTAGAGCGTGAGCGGCGTGCTCAGGGGAGAAAACAGAGCAGAGGTGAGCTGGGACAGGAAGCGGTTCCTCTGCACGCCCCCGCCCTTGTTACTTGCAGCGGGCAGCCCTCTCCCCGCACGCCCCCAAGGTCCCTCCCCAGCTTACCTCCTCTCCACTGCCTCATCTGAGTGTGGCTTTTGGTTCCCCCAACCACTTGGCACCCTAGGCAGCTGACTAGTTCGCCTAGTGGTTGCACCGGTCCTGGACACTGCCTATCAGCAGGATTCCTCCTCCTCCTCCTCAGTAAGATTAAATCTCCGCAGCTAGACAGCTGGTGCATCTGCTGCACCACAGTCCCCCATGCCTGAGCCTCCCTGCCAAAGCCCTGCACCCGGCTCCAGAGAATTAACTCTCACATCTCACTGGGAACTCGACTTCTTGTGCTCAGAGAGTCTCGGCCCCCCTCAGTAGCTGACCTGAGAAACACAGCGTCTGCAAAAGCAGCAAAGAGTCATGTGGCACTTTATAGACTAACAGACACATTGGAGCATGAGCTTTCGTGGGTGAATCCCCACTTCGTTGGATGCATCAGTGTTTGCCTTTTCCAAAGAAGTGCCTGGAGTGCCTTTTTTTATGTGACCCCGTGGCCTAATGGATAAGGCATTTGATTTCGGATCAGGGGATTGAGAGTTTGAGTCCCTTCATGGTTGTGCTTGTGCAGCTTTACCTTTGGGCTAAAAGTCCTGCTCCCTTCAGGGCTGAAACCTCTTCTTGGCTGCTCAGGCCAATGCTCTGTCTTCAGCTAGAGCCCTGGGAAGGAGTTGGGGGGAATGGGCATCACAAAGGCTGGGGCAGGAGCCCCAGGTGCTTCCAGTGTAGCCTTTGCCCTTCCTGACTTGCCAAAGAAAATGGGAAGCTGCCCAGGCTAGTGTGTAGAGCAGTTTCCCTCTTCCAAATGTGCGCCAGTCTCTGTGTTTGAGGTGGTTTGCTACATGGAACCTGGGTGTTTCTCTGCTTCTCGCCAGCTGGAGAAAAGCCTCTTGGGGTAAAATCTCCTGCCCCATAGCAAAAGTGAGCACCTTGAGTGGGAATGGTAAGAGGCCCCACCAGGGGGGCTGGCCCTGCTTTCCTACCCTCTTCGATAACGGCCACAGAGCATCAGCAGCTGCCTCGCATGCTGGTCTGTGGGTGGCCTTCAGTGGGTGTTTGGCATGGCAGGGAGCAGGCTGGCTGAGTGTTTTTGTGCCTGTCTGAAGGCCACACATAGGCATGGTCCTGCCTCCTCTTGCCCTGTCCTCGGTTGTTGTGTGGCTTTTAAGCCTTCCCTTGGAACTGTCAGTGGCAGCCGCCTCTGCTCTAGGTGCCCAGAGGAGGAGAGGTGTGCTGGGCTCCAGCCTGGGAAGCCTGGCCCTGGCACTCCTTCCTTTAAATGCCATGTGGGCAAGAGGAAGAGCTGCAGCTACAGGGACCAAAGTTGTGGACATCAGATGAAGCAGCAAGAAACCAAACCATCAGGTCAACCCGCAGGAATCTCTAGCCAGACTGTTAAGTTCTAGGACCCCACCCTATAGCGGCCAGCTGGACCAAAGACCTATCTCCAGTGGGCATCAGTGACCCATGAGGAGGAGAAAAAAACCTTGCTGAAGTTTACCCAGGTAGAAAGTAACTATACACGTTGAGCTCCAAGACTTTGCAGCAAACTACAATATCTGCAGGAGGTCCCACTGAGATTTGAACTCAGATTCCAGGATTCAAAGGCCTGAGTGCTGCCCATTACATCATGGAACCCGCTCCCATTTTGTTTTCAAGACCCCTGTGTCTCTCGGCTGACTGGTTTGCACTCTGCACTTATTGCTTCCCACCAGCGGCTTCCTCTCGCAGGACTCTCTCTCCTCCTCCAGCGACTGTTGTCCTGCACTATGGGATCTGCGGGTCCTGCCCTGAGTCCCCACATCCCCCTGCTTGGTCTCCATTCCCTGCAGGCTGCAAAAATGTCAGGGGAGGACACCCCTCCCTTCACTCGGTGCTCCCGCTCATATCGGCCAGCTGCAGCCCCATCTCATGGAACTCGGGCAGCTGTCACTTGATCCGGTTGTACAGTCACAGGATCACTGGCTCCCCAGCCTGGATGCTCTTGTGGAAATCCCACAGGCAACACTACAGGACTTGGCACCATTGGTTTCTTTGATATTGCCGTGTTTGCCTGACCGCTGGAACAAAGCCCCCAACTCCTCCCTCACCGACTTCCGTCAATCCCTCTGGTTGCCATAGAACCCTCTGATGCTTTCCTGTTCTGCCAACACCGCCAGGCCTCACCCCCCTGCTCCTTTATCTTGCAAGGTCTGGATGTTCAGCTTCCAATGTCCTCTGCCCTGGGTCAGGGACAGCTCCAGGCACCAGCGCAGCAAGTGCATGCCTGGGACGGCAAGCTGCAGGGAACGGCCTGCCGGTCACTGTGAGGGTGGCAGTCAGGCTGCCTTCAGCAGCATGCCTGCAGGAGGTCCTCTGGTAATGTGGATGTTGCCTCTCTCCTGATTCCTGAGGAAAGGAACCTTTCCAGGAAATGGCCATGGATTCTGGGAATCTGCATGTGTCTGGTGGAGAAGCACCAGGAATCATTTGGCTCCTGGCACACAAGACAATTTAAAACTGGGTGCCCAGACAGGGGCTTGAATCCTGGATCCTCAGATTAAGAGCTTGATGGGCTACCAACTGAGCTAGTTGAGATCATCTTCCCCGTTCACCACAAGAGCGAGCAGATAGGCAAAAGAGAGGCAAAAAATGTCCCCAGAACCCCTCCTCTTTTTCTGCACAGCCGCTGACTGTCAGCAGGATTACTCCTCCTCCTCCCTTCTCTGCCTCAGTGTGACTAAATCTCCACACCTAGACAGCCGGTCCATCCGCTGCACCCCAATCCCCCATGCCTGAGCCTCCCTTCCAAAGCCCTGCACCTGGCTCCATATAATTAAGTCTCACGTGTTGCTGGGAACTCGACTTCTTGTGCCCAGAGAGTCTCAGCCCCCATCAGTAGATGACCTGAGAAACACAGTGTCTGCCTTTTCCAAAGAAGTGCTTGGAGGGTCTTTTCTTATGTTACCCTGTGGCCTAACGGATAAGGCGTCTGCGTGTGGATCAGAAGATTGAGGGTTTGAGTCTCTAGGTGGTTGTATTTCTGCAGTTTTACTATTGTGCTGAACGTCCTGCTCCCTTCAGGGCTGGAACCTCTTCTTGGCTGCTCAGGCCAATGCTCTGGCTTCAGCTAGAGCCTGGGAAGGAGTTGGGGGTTGGGTGTCACAAAGGCTGCGGCAGGAGCCCCAGGTGCTTCCAGTCTAGCCTTTTCCTTTCCTGACTTACCAAAGAAAGTGGGCGGCAGCCTGGGCTAGCGTGTGCACCTGTCCCTGTGCTGGAGGGTACTTGCTACATAGCGTCTTGGGAGCCTGGGTGTTTCTCTGCTTCTTGCCAGCTTGGGAAAAGCCTCTTGGGGTAAAATCTCCTGGCCCACAGCAAAAGTGAATACCTTGAGTGGGACCAGTCAGAGGCCCCGCCATGGGGGCTGGCCCTGGGCCCTGCTTTCCTACTATATTCTGATGTTGGCTACAGAGCATCAGCAGCCGCTCTGCATGCTGGTGACCTTCAGTGGGTGTTTGGCATGGCAGGGAGCAGCCTGGCTGGGTGTTTTTGTGCCTGTCTGAAGGCCACACCTAGATATGGTCTTGCCCTCAGTTGCTCTGTGGCTTTTAAGCCTTCCCTTGGAGCTGTCAGCACCAGCTGCCCAGAGGAGGAGGGGTGTGTGGGGTCACTTTTACAGATGCCCCTTCCTTGGTACTGCTCTTGCTCAGCTGCACAGAAGAGTTTTCATCCCCAACCCCTGCTTAGCAGCCCTCTGGCACCATTCCTGAGGCTGCCCTGCCTCACTTTCTTCCCACCAGGTTGGGAAAGACAGCTCTCATCATTAAAGGTCAGATGGGCCAACTAGGGGCAAGTAAGCCCCTTCTGTGTTTTCCTACTGCAGATCCCAAGGTCAGGAACTCACCTTGGGTGGAGGCACTGCTGTGCTCCCAGAGGGCAAGCCATCTCTGCCCAAAGCATAATGACAGGGACTGCCAAAGCCCAGGATTGAACCAGGGACCTTTAGATCTTCAGTCTAATGCTCTCCCAACTGAGCTACTTTGGCAGTTACATGACAGTATTTTGGCCTGTTGCTTCTCTATCTGGGATGTTTTTGTCAGCAGTCGCACACAAAAAGGACAGGAAAAGAATGGCTGCTTCACACCTCCACTGGAGGAACCCGGCGCCCTTAGCTGTGGTGAGTAAGAAGTGTCTGTTAGCTGACAGGGCCTGTCCCCCAGGAGCTGGAACAGTAGCTGCCACCTCACCCTTGGCTCCAGGCTGTGAGAAATGCTCATTGCCTGGCTGCATGGGCGGATGTTGCTCCGTGCTCTGGAGAGCGTCTGTATAGGTCTTTCAACCCCCCGTCTTCAATGAGACAGTCTGGTAAGGTCTCAAGTGTCCCCTCCGGCCTGGCAGCTGAGAGTCTGTGCAGACATCAACCCCCCTGCCAGCCCCAGAGCCAGCAGCAGCGCCAGGCCCCCCCCCAGCACCACAGGGGCACTCAATGCACTTGCTGTGGGGAAATGGCTCCTTAGTGTCCAGCTTCTAGAGTGAGAGTCAGGAGAGAGCAGTGTCTGGCTCACCTTGGGGGAGAGAAGAGACCTGATGAGTGCGGATCTCCCTCAGCCTCCCCTGCAATGCTGGTCAGTTGTATTGTCACTGTGATAGTCAGTGCTTCCCTTCAGGGCCGGCCTTAGAGGGGTCTGGGGCAAATCCCACGGAGTCACTGACTTGGATCCTTTCACACATTAGAGAGAGGAGCAGAACCAGGGTTATGGCTGATCTGTGGGGCACTAGGTGAGTGGCAGAGGAGACAGGCACTGAAAGTTTGCCTGATACCTCAGGGACACAGGGGGTGGTGGTGTCCCAGGCATCTCTATGAAAGGAGCAGAAGAGGATTTACTTGGGGTGGGGAGAGACTTGAGAGTGTCTCAGGGGGTTGTACACAGGGAATTGCTCGGATAAGATACTGGCTAAAACACATGCCTCGCTGTGAGCAGGATTTGAACCTGCGCAGAGGAACCCTATTTGATTTCAACTCCAACACCTTAACCACTCAGGCATCACAGCTGAAATGTAAAGGTGCCCCAATGCCAGAGAAACTGGTAAAGAATCATAATGACCAGGTGTGAAGTCATCTGAACTACAGAATTCCCACCGCAAACCTGGCTCCCAAAGCACAGGAGGGATTTGGGTTTGTTCTCTTTGCTTAGCCATGTGCAGTCGCACAGAGAGCGCGTTTAAAAGTCTCCCCTCCCACAGAGCGGGAATAGGAAATTATTCTCAACTTGAAGCCTGATGCGAATGAGGATGTCCGGACCACAGGGCTAGGGACTGACCTTTGCTATAGAAACCAGTGACACACGGAACCAGGCTAAGGAAAATGTTTCCTGGAGTCAATACTGGATTAGTAGCAGTATTGTGCAGAGAAATGTCTCACAAGAGGAGACAGCACATTGGTGGTTTGGTAGCAGAAGTCACAGCTACAGCAGGGGAGGTCTAGCTTTGGTTTCTGGCCAACAGAGGAAGGAGTTTTATTATCTCCAAATTTCAGTAGAAAAATTCAGACCCAAACTGTGTGTGGTGGGAGTTTCTCTGGTTTCGTTTGTTTTTCTCATTTGAAATGTCCTTGATCATTTTTCTGGGAAAACTATTTGGACAAGGCAAAGGAAGAGTTAGAACAATTACAAATCTCCATGGGAGTAAAGAGGGTCTCTCAGCACCAGGGGAGGGGTGGAGATTTTCATGGAAGGAGTTGAGGAGATAAATGAGAGGCTTTTGCTCCAGCAAAGGGAGCGGCTTGGGAGTTTCATTTTTACCAAGTGAATCCCCCCACCACACACACACACTGCTTCCCTGCTGCTGCTACCCCAGCTCAAATCTCACTGACACCCCCAGCATGTGACCTACAGCTTTCTCCTAACAAAGCCCTTATCTATCAGAGACAAAATCCCCTCATTTGCCCCTTCTCCCAGCTCAGCCCTCTGCCCCCAGAGCCCAGGACAACCCTGACCTAGCCATGCCGGGGGGTTGGGCTTAATCTTCAAGGTCGAGCGCAAAATCTTCAGCCGGGGATGTTTCGCTCCCTTCCCACCTCGGCCCAAGTGGCAAGGGGGAAATGGATGAGACACGCCGGCTGGAAGACACCTCTCTCCCACTTCTCTATAGCCTTCTGTGACGTTATTAATATGAACTGGGACCGTATGGATCATTGTTGCCACCACTGTTATATATGTGCAGCAAATATTGTGCAAAGGTTGTCGTGTGAGGTGTCTATGACAAGGTTATGATTTGCTGGTTATAATTATGCTGGCTGTGCGTTCCATTTTTGTATTTGAAGTTATGAATATGGGCTATGTACTTGTATCTCAAATGTATTTGATTCCAAGTAGCCTCAGTGTCATCAGCCCCCAAGTCCTTCAGGAGTCCATAGCAAAGAGACCCCTCCACCCACAATCCTGGACTCCCTGGGAGGTGCCTCCCACACTCCCCCCCAACCCAATGGCGCATCAAGGATTAAAGTGGCAGCATCTGGTGTCAGTGGGGTTCAGTGGCTCAGGCCAGACACCTGAGCTGGGGACCCACCCCCATAGCACTGCTCGAGAGCCTGGGCCCGGGGTGTTCTCAGCCCCTTCCTTACCCCTCCGAGCCCAGCCTGGCTCCTCACCTGGAATAAAGCAGAAGCGTCCGTCGGCCTCACTGCTGTCCAAGTTCCAGGTGCTGCTGTTGTCCCACAGGAAGCGGGCCGAGCTGCTGGGGCTGGGAGAGGGATCCTCCACCTCCTGCCCTGGGAAGGCTGGAAGGTCCCCACTGACCGGGCAGGGAGATGCCTCCTGCTGGAAATCGAGGCTGGGCTCCTGGGGCTGCTGCTGCCCACACAACAAGCCCCAGAACCACCCTGCCCGGTTCTGCACCAGGGCTGGGTCCTGCTTGCCCAGCTGCATCCTGGCCCAGCTCCATTTTGGCCTTGACGGTGCCTCTCCCACCTCGGCGCCTGCACCGGGAGCAGGTTTCCTCTTCCAGAAGGCTGGGCACTTCCACCTCCTGGCCTGGCCGCGAGCTCCTTCCCCGCCATTGGGGACGGTTGGGCCACTCGGCTCCTGGGGAAGATGGCAGCTGCTTTCCACAGGCTCTGGGGCCTCCTGCAGAGCCTTCTTCCTGAACATCCTCAGGAGCCTGGCCATCCTGGAACCGAGCGGGGAGCAGATGTGAGTCTGGGGTCAAGGCAGCCTCTCACTAACCAACTTGTTTGGTCTCTCCCCATCCCTGCCCCAGCCAGAGCAGCTCCTCCTCCCCCCACGAGGGAGCAGTCTGAGAGTGAGGGGCTTCTGGGGGCTGTTTGCAAAACTAATGTCCTTTGGGAGAGATTCTCTCTCCCTCTTTCTGCCTCTCCCCAGACAGACAGGGGATGCCACCATGGAGCCCTAATGCCACTCACTTGCTCTGGTGATGGAGCGATGGATGGAGGATGTTCAATGTCATCCCTTGCCCTTCTCCTCACTCTCCAAGCCCAAGACAGGCTGGAGAGGAGGGTGGTGGCCTGAGGAGTTACCCTGCCCAGCCAGCAGGCAGGGTGATGACACTGGGCGATCAGCTGGCTGTGAAAACAAGAGTCTGTCTTATTGCCAGGGAAAGGAGAAACTTGGCCAGCAGCAGGGGGTGCCGAACATCACCCTAGTGCAGGGGTGACAGCGCCTCCGGGATCCTGAAATCCCAGCACTTTACACACCTTCCTGGAGCCTCCCAACCCCCCTGGGCTGTCAGAACTGCAACCCCAACCCTACTGATGAGAAACAAACCTGGGGAGGGGAATCTACTGACTCAGGGTCACACCAAGTGTCAGAAGTATAGATGGGACCCAGCAGTCCTTCTTTCCAGGCCCCTTTGCTAACCACTGCTGCACACTCCCTCCCACAGCTGGCAATTACAAGCAGGCCCTCATGGCCGCTCCCCCTGCCTATGAGAGGGAGTGTGCTCCGCTGGAGACACTGGACCAGGGGACTGGGAGTAAGGACTCCTGAGTTCCATTGATGGGATTTTATACTTTCCCGCTATTGAAAAGTGCTGGGAATCTCCCAGACAAAGCTGCTCTTACAGTGCTAATCAGCATCTGACCATTCAAGGACGGAGCGCACTGCCCAGGAGGAGGAGTGTTTGGCTCTGGGGTTTCACTTCATCCCAGTCTAGAGAGAGGGGCCCAGCCATGGAGTTTGGCTCAAGAAGACCAATTCTCCAGTTTGTTAAGGGCATCTTGAATTCCAGTCCTGTGATCCAAAGTGCTTGGTGTCATTTGCAAATTTTAGAAGCATGCTCTCCACTCCATTTTCCAGATCAGTAATGAAAATATTGAATAGTACCAGACCCCGGACTGATCCCTGCCAGACCCAACAGGTACATCCTCTTTGTTGGACAGCCAGATATGGAGAAGGGCTCTTGGAGTCTGGGCTTTCAACCAGCTCTGCACCCACATCACACTGATTGCATCTAGACCACATTTCCCTGGTTTGCTTGTGAGACTGTCCTACGGGACTGTGTCAAAAGCCTTAGTAACACCGAGCTAGATCTCATCTACTGTTTACCCACCTTCACTAGGCCCGGAACCCTGCCGAAGAAGGAATGAGGATTGGTTTGGAATGATTTGTTCTTGACAAATCCATGCTCACTAGTCCTAAGAACCAAACTATCCTGTTGGTGCTACTGACAAACTGATAGTTTAAGAATGTACTCCAGTATCTCTCCAGCTATGGAAGTGAGGCGAGCTAGTAAGTCTCAGGGGTCTCTTTGTTCCCTTTTAAAGATAGGTCCTGTCTTGTTCATGGATGGGAAGATGTTCTTCTTCAGGGATCTCAGACGAGAACTGGAGCACAACACCTGGTTTGTTAAGGCCACAAAAACAGAGGCAGGAACCTCTTCTCTCCTCCTGGCAAAGAACCCCAGTTACCTGAGAGATAGGGACACACATCCATGAATGGGCTTTAAAAAAGGCAGTGGTTAAAAAGTTTTGCCCCAACCATTTCTTGTTTCCACAGACTAGACATTTTAGCAAACTTCATAATTCCTTGGTGCTAAACACCGGGAAACTCCCCTTTCTCCTTCACAGAGGGTTTGAACGCCCCTTATATCACCCAGGCTAAGGACTGCCCAGAGTTCGAGAACTGTCCCTGTTCCCATTGGACAGATGGGGAGGAGCCTGAGGTCCAGAGAAGGGAAGTGACCTACCCAAGGGCCTACACAGCAAGGCGGTGGCAGAGCCAGAAAGAGAAGCCACCGGTCCTGACTCCTGTTCTAACAACCAGGAAACCTCCATTCCCCAGAGGCAGGGATAGAGCTCAGGAATTGAGATGGTGGAGAAATTTAATTGAAACCATTTCTATCAGAAAATTCCATTCAGACTAAACCACTTTCTTTCTCAAAATCAAAATAAATGGGATGAAAGTTCTTTGCAAAAATATTTTGTTGCAAAACAAAAGCATCTCCTGTTTGTCAGAGTGTGTTAAATTGCCTCATTGCACACAAAGAGGAGACACTTAGATTACAAACATGAGATAAGATGCTTCACTCTGAGCTAAGTAGTTGCTGCTCTTAACAATTTCAAAATAAAAAAAATACAAATAAAAGAGACTATTTCAGCTAGTCTATTATGTCATAATTTGCTCTGAGCAAAGGTAATAGGACACCTCATATTGTGCACTACCCCTAGAGACACTCTCCAATGGATCCCCATCCTCCACCCACCGTGAGGTAGGTAGAAGCGGATCGTTATTATCCGTACTTGAAAGAGGGAGGAGCTAAGGCAGAGAAAGGAGAATTGACTTGTCTTAGGTCACACAGCCAGCCAGTGGCAGAGTTGGGAATAGGATCCAAGAGCCCTGATTTTCAAACTAACCATCAGATCTTGAATTTCAAACATTGACTGACTTTAGTAAAGTGTTCTCAAATGAGCTGCAGACCAACACTGCACAGTAATTATTCAGCAAGTATTGTAGGAGAACTGCAATGTTAGAGAGAATCATGAACTATTCAGAGACTATTAATGCACTGAAGCAGCAGAATTCATCAAACATATAACTGGTTCTGACTTATTTCCTTGGTCTTCAAAGAGAGCAACAAGGACCTGAGTCTCCTCCCTGTCAATAACCCCCTGCTCAGCCAATCAGGGTAGAGACTGAGAACAGGAGGCCGAGGGTTTTCACCAGAGAGCCCAAAGGATGGCCCAGGTCACCGGTGGGGATCACTGCCCGAGCACTATTTCAGCTCCACATTTCTGGGTGGACCTCCCATAGTGTGTGCTGCCGAGCATTCCCCCACAACACACACACACACACACACACCGCTCCTGGTGTTGGGAGGGGAACAGGTGAAAGGACAAAAGAAGAAGGAGACAAAGAGAAAGGAGGGAGGGATGGATGGAGGAAAAGGTGAAACACAAAGGACAAACCCTAATGTCCCCATGATTCTAAGGGACAAAATCCCAGGTGCAGAATAAAATTCTGCCTCCTTAAACGTGTATTTTCCATGCCTAGATTTCAACTGTCAACAGAGAGATCAGACTGAACAGGTTTCAAACCTCCAGGAGGCTCTTACCTTCTAAACAGGGACATCTGTTTTCTAGTAAAATCACAAAAAGGGAAGGAGAAAACTCAAAAGAGGTTCCTCCTGGCGCTCACGTCCATGAACCTGAATACTCTCTCAGTCCTCAAAGAGAGACCTGGAGAAGGAGACTTGCTGAAGCAAAGCCACAGAGGTCTCTGAGGTTTCCCTGGCCCTTCGCCCCTGTCCTACCTGGCTGATGTTAGCATCTCTCTGTGAGGTCACCACCTCCCCAACACCTTTGACCAATAGTGTGATGTCCTGTAAAAGGCCTTTGTGATGTCACTGCCACACCCCTCCTTTGCTGTGATAATGTCCTGCCCCTGGCCAGGCACTTTGGAGGTTTGAGCTACTCCCTGTGGATCACCCCACTCAAGGAGCATTCGTTCTAGGAAGCAAGCCGGCTAGACAGTAATACATCAGACGCTTCTCCCAGCACTACACTCAGTTTTTCAGAAATTAGTCAACTTTATGGCCAGAAGAGACCATTAGAGCATCTAATCTGACCCCCTGCATAGCGCAGGCCTCCTGTATGACACAATAGCTACTTTTGGGGCAAACACATTCCACAAAGGCATCTAGTTTTCATTAAATGACATCAGAAGATGGCAAATCCACCACTTTCCTTGGTAGCTTGTTCCTGTGGTGAATCATCCTCGCTGGTGCATATTTGTGTCTTATTTGTAATATGAATTTGTCTCTTTTCACCTTCCAGCCATTGGGTCTTGTTATGACTTTCTCTGCTAGACTAAAGAGCCCTTTCATACCCAATCTTTTCTCTCCATTAAGGCCCTTCAATACTTCAATGAAGTCACCTTTCAATCTTCTTTTGATAAGCTAAACAGGTTGAGCTCGTTCAATAGCTCACTAGAAGGCATTTTTCTCCAGCCCTCAGAACATTTGTTGGCTCTTTGCTCATCAGAATCCTGAACCCCAACTGGATGTGGTTCTTGTTCTTCTGCACAACATAGCTCCTGGAGAAGAGGGATCTGCAAATGCACATTCATATGATACCTTTATTTAATTGATGAAAACATAAACTAGACACTAAGAGGATTGGAACTGATTTCAGCTGATGGACAGCTTCGCTAGGTTTTTATGCATTTGGACAGTGAAATGTTGAATGTTTACATTCATATCAAGCCCCCCATATAGTGGAGCTCCTGAACATAATGGAGAATGGAAATGAAAATGTTTTCCTTTTTTTTAAAAAAAAGAAAGAAAGTTATAGAAGAACACTGGGGTTTGAAGTGAGGACCACATGAGCTGCAAACAAACACTCTACCACTGAGCTATATCCCCATGACAACAGGTGCATGGAATCGTGATCTCCAGGACTTTGAAGGACAAACCCTCCTTCACCATTCCCAGACCACAGATGGTTTTAAAAATGGGGTTTTATTAAACTTCTTAAATGTGGTAAACACCACAACTTGCACACCCACCGATATAGCTTCTCCCACTGACATATCTGCCACCTCTTGGGGAAGTGAATCAACTACACCCACAGGAAAACTCCCTCCCCTCAGCATAGAGCAGTGATTCTCAAACTATGTCAGGACCCCAATGTGAGATGTGACCCTGTTTAATGGGGTTGCCAGGGCTGGCATTAGACTTGTTGGCGCCTGGGGCTGAAGCCAAAAGTCTGAGTCCCACCACCCAGGTCTGAATCCCTCAAGCTCTGCTTTTCGCCCTCCCCCAACTGGGGCAGGGCTCAGGCTTTGTCTCCTCTGCCTCTGCTCAGTGTGGAGGGGCTTGGTCCCTCTTTCCAGGGCCATGCAGTAAGGTGTTTTTCAGCAGAAGGGGGTTGTAGTGAAAGGAAGTTTGAGAAACCCTGGCAAAGAGCCTCTGAATATGTCTAGACTTGGCTCCCTGTGGCACCATGGGTTATCAGACACTGAAAATACAGCCATGCAGACACCACACACCAACCTTGCCTAGCAGGCAAGAATCAAACCTCCACAGAGAGATGCCTGTTGCTTTTTAACCCAGCTCCCTAAGCACTCAGCCACAACCACTTAACAAAGGGGCTTTTCTACACTATGGTTCTGGTCTCATTGAAGGGTTATTTCCAATTGTTTGCTCAGATCAGCATTAGGGAAAATGGTGCCCTGGGCAAAACTTGTACTTTGGCACTTCCCCATTGCCCCTGAATGATCCTCACTCCCCCTTTACTGCTAGCTCCTGCAAGCCCAACCCTTGCACCTCCTTCACCCCTAATCTTGCCCCCTCCTGTGCCCCCTTTGTCCTTAATTCCCTGTGCCACCAGCCACTGCCCCTCTTCTGCAGCCCCTTCACATGGTTCCAGTGCTGGGTAGGCCCTGCACTTGTTCTCCCTTTCCCTGGGCTTTGGCATCACTAGCCCTGCTTAGCAAGTAGGGTTCAGTGGTTCCCAAAATGTGGGGCATGACTCCTAGTGGGACACAGAGGAACATTCTTGGGGGCACCTCATGGCCAGCCCCCATGGAGGAAGCACCATTCAGCCTCACTCTGTCCCAGCTCTTCCCCAAACCCACCCTTATCCTGGGGCTTTGGCTTCCAGCTTGTCCTCGACCCCTTTACCCGTCTGCACCAATCTCAGCAGCAAGCAGAAGAGGTATCTGAGCCTCTAGCTATTATCTTTGGGAAATCATGGGAGACGGGGGAGATTCCAGAAGACTGGAAGGGGGCAAATATAGTGCCCATCTATAAAAAGGGAAATAAAAACAACCCAGGAAACTACAGACCAGTTAGTTTAACTTCTGTGCCAGGGAAGATAATGGAGCAGGTAATCAAAGAAATCATCTGCAAACACTTGGAAGGTGGTAAGGTGATAGGGAATAGCCAGCATGGATTTGTAAAGAACAAATCGTGTCAAACTAATCTGATAGCATTCTTTGATAGGATAACGAGCCTTGTGGATAAGGGAGAAGCGGTGGATGTGATATACCTAGACTTTAGTAAGGCATTTGATACGGTCTCGCATGATATTCTTATAGATAAACTAGGAAAGTACAATTTAGATGGGGCTACTATAAGGTGGGTGCATAACTGGCTGGATAACCGTACTCAGAGAGTAGTTGTTAATAGCTCCCAATCCTGCTGGAAAGGTATAACAAGTGGGGTTCCGCAGGGGTCTGTTTTGGGACCGGTTCTGTTCAATATCTTCATCAACGATTTAGATGTTGGCATAGAAAGTACGCTTATTAAGTTTGCGGATGATACCAAACTGGGAGGGATTGCAACTGCTTTGGAGGACAGGGTCAAAATTCAAAATGATCTGGACAAATTGGAGAAATGGTCTGAGGTAAACAGGATGAAGTTCAATAAAGATAAATGCAAAGTGCTCCACTTAGGAAGGAACAATCTGTCCCACACATACAGAATGGGAAGAGACTGTCTAGGAAGGAGTATGGCAGAAAGAGATCTAGGGTCGTAGTGGACCACAAGCTTAATATGAGTCAACAGTGTGATACTGTTGCAAAAAAAGCAAACGTGATTCTGGGATGCATCAACAGGTGTGTTGTAAACAAGACACGAGAAGTCATTCTTCTGCTTTACTCTGCGCTGGTTAGGCCTCAACTGGAGTATTGTGTCCAGTTCTGGGCACCACATTTCAAGAAAGATGTGGAGAAATTGGAGAGGGTCCAGAGAAGAGCAACAAGAATGATTAAAGGTCTTGAGAACATGACCTATGAAGGAAGGCTGAAGGAATTGGGTTTGTTTAGTTTGGAAAAGAGAAGACTGAGAGGGGACATGATAGCAGTTTTCAGGTATCTAAAAAGGTGTCATCAGGAGGAGGGAGAAAACTTGTTCACCTTAGCCTCCAATGATAGAACAAGAAGCAATGGGCTTAAACTGCAGAAAGGGAGATTTAGGTTGGACATTAGGAAAAAGTTCCTAACTGTCAGGGTAGTTAAACACTGGAATAGATTGCCTAGGGAAGTTGTGGAATCTCCATCTCTGGAGATATTTAAGAGTAGGTTAGATAAATGTCTATTAGGGATGGTCTAGACAGTATTTGGTCCTGCCATGAGGGCAGGGGACTGGACTCGATGACCTCTCGAGGTCCCTTCCAGTCCTAGAGTCTATGAGTCTATGAGTAATCTGTGCCCCCCATAAACTACCTAATCCCCACGGGAACCCCTACAGCCAGGATGTTGGTATCTGTCCCCCTATAAATCTCCTAAGCCCTCTGGAACCCTTCCAGTCTGAACGTAGGTATCTGTGACCCCCAGAAATCCCCGAATGCCCCAGGAACCCCTACAGCCTGGACTTAGGTATCTGTGACTCCAACGAACCTCCTAAACCACCCAGGACCCCTTCAGCTAGGACGTACGCATCTGTTCCCCCCTCAACCCCCAATCCCCTCGGGACCCCTAGACCCTGGACCTAGGTATCTGTGTCCACCCCGATTCCCTAAGCACCCCCATTACCCCTTTAGCCTGGACGTAGGTATCTGTACTCCCACAAACCCCCTAAACGTCCCAGCGACCCCTTCAGCCTGGAAGTCCCTACCTGTGACACCCACGGACCTCTAACCTCCCAGGGATCCCTACAGCCTGGACACAGGTGTCCGAGCACCCCACAAACCCTCTAAGCTCCTCGGGACACATCCAGCCTGGATGTATCTGAGCCCCCAGTGAACCGCCTAATCTCCTCGGGACACCGACAGCCTGTACCTAGGTATCTGTGACCCCCACAAACCCCCTATAACCCCCAGGACCCATCCAGACTAGATGTAGGTATCTGTATCCCCACAGCCTCCCTGGGACTCCTACAGCCTGGAGGTTTGTATCTGTGCCCCTCATGAAACCCCAACCCCCTCTGTCCCCTCCAGACTGGACATAAGTATCTGTGCACCCCACGAACCCATAAGCACCTGTAGGGACGCCTACAGCATGGACTTAGGTATCTGGGGCCCCCCAAAACCCCCTAAGCCCACCAGGGACCCCTATAGCCTAGAGATAAGCATCTGTGCTCCCTGAACCCCATAAGCCCCCCCTGGACCCATCCAGCCTGGACTTAGGTATCTGTGCCCCACATTAACCCGCTAAGCCCCCCAGGGACCCTCCAGCCTGGATGGAAGTATCTGTGCCCCCCACAACCCCTAAGTGCCGAGAAACCCCTCCAGCCTGGAGGTAGTTATCTGTGCCCATCAGAAACCGCTTTAGCCCCCCCAGGGACCACTCCAGCCTGGATGCAGATATCTGTGCCCAAGACAAACGGCGTAAGCCCCCCCCCGGGAACCCTCCAGCCTGAACCTAGGTATCTGTGCCCCCCCAACACACTAATTCCCCCTGGAAGACCTATTGCCTGGAAGTAGGTATCTCTGCCCCCACAAACCCCCTAAGCCTCCCAGGGACCCCTACAGCCTAGACGTAGGTATCTCTGCCACCCAGAAAACCCCTAAACCACCCAGGGAACCCTACAGCATGGACCTAGGTATCTGTGCCCCCCAGGAACTCCCTAAATCCCCCAGGAACCACTCCAACCTGGACATAGATATCTGTGCCTCCCAAAAAACCCTAAGCCCCTGGGGACCCCTAGAGTATGGAGATAGGTATCTCTGCCATCCGCAAAACCCCTAATCCTCTCCGGAACCTCTCCAGCCTGGATGTACATATCTGTGCCCCTCCCCACAAACCACCTAAGCCCCCCGGGACCCCTCCAGCCTGGATGTAGGTATCTGTGCCCCCCCAAAGCCCTAAGCCCCCCCAGAATGCCTATAGCCTGGACGTAGGTATCTGTGTCTCCTACAGTACCACTAAGCCCCCTCCAGGACATACATAGGTATCTGTGCCCCTCACCAAGTCCCTATACCCCCAGGGATCACTGTACTCACCACAACCCCCTAAGCGTCCAGGGACCCCTTCAGCCTGGACGTAGATATTGCTGTCCTCCAGGAAGCCTTTAATCCCCACCAGGACCTCTACAGCCTGGACGCAAATACCTATGCCCCTCACAACCCCCCTAACTCTCCCAGGGTCCCGCCCATACTGGATGTAGGTAACTGTGACCCTACGAACCCCCATAAGCCCTCGAGGGATCTCTACAGCCTCCACGTAGGTGCGATGCTCTGTGCATTACCCTGTGTGGCCACATGGTGTCACTGTTGCTCCATGCAGGAAATGCTCTGGGCATTACTGTGATGGAGTAGGGACTGTCTGTGTGGGGGATGGGAGAGCAGCGGGTGACTTTAGGTGAGGGACAGGACCTAAGCCTGTAACTTAAGCTAGGCAGCGGGGAGGGGGTCAGCACCTTTGCCCAGGAAGCTGAATAAAGGAAGGGGCTGGCTGGAGGGAGTTAGTTCAGTTTTGGTTTGGAGCTGGGTTGTTGGAATTCAGGGAATCCCAAACTGGGAACTAAGCTTCCTGAACCCTCAGAAGGACTCGATTGAGGGGTCCTGGTTGTGCACAAAAGCCCTGCTGTATCCTTCATTCCTGTTGGCCAAAAAAACCTTCTGTTTTACTGGCTGGCTGAGTCACTGTGTGTCCCAGGAAGAGGGGTGCAGGGCCAGATTCCACCACACTACGTGACACCCCCTAAGTCCCTCTGGGACCCCTGCAGCCTGGACGTAGGTATCTGTGCCCCCCACCAAACTCCTGAGCCCCCCCGACCCCCTAGAGCCTGCACCTAGATATCTGTGCCAACCACGAACTCCCTAAGCCCCCCAGGAACCCCTTGAGCCTGGACGTAGGTGGAACCCTTCTGCCAGGCTGAACAGATAGCAGCAAGGACTGGGTTCAATACACAGGGGTCCCTTGCCTACAATGTAATGCAAACCAGCTCGAGCCCCCAACCAGTGACATGGGAAAATTTTACATACGCACCCCTAGGTGCCTCAAAGAGGCAATACTTCCCCTCTCGCAAGCATAGAGTCTGGATGTAGCAGAAAATGTTTAATAACGTGAGATAAACAACATAGCATTAAATTGGGAAAACACCTCAACTAGGCCGTGTCCTTTTCCTTGGGCTCATGAGTCCAGCAATCCCCAAATCACCCCAAGGCTCCGAAGTCCAATATCTCCAATGTTTCAAGAATCCAGCAACCCCAAAATCACCCACAGTTGCGCAACCCCAGAGTTCGAGAGTCTATCTGCAGGGTTTTTCCCCCTGCCAGCCTGAGTAGAAAGGGGCACCTTATGTGGTCCACTGCTGACTGCTCTTCCTCTCCATGGGATTCTGCTTTTGCCTTCCCCACAAACTGCTCAGCTCCGTCCACCAGCTGCTCTGCCAGCCGACCTGTGTTCTGCTCCAGCTGTCCCCCAAAACTGCTAGACTCACCTCACTCCGTGGGCCACTCCCACAAACTGCTCCTGTCTGCCAACTACTGTGTTCTGCAATACAGTTTCAGAGTCCCCCACAAGCTAACACATCTTTTCAGTGATTTCAGCTCAAGAACCTAGAAATTCAACTTTTAAGAGAATAAAAAATCACCACTGCTATTCAACTGTTAAAAGAAAAAAAGTGCAATTGGTGACTCTAGCTCACCCAAGGAGCCCACTCCCTTGTCTAGTGAGTGCCACTCAACTGATGGTGAGAATCCCTGTCTCAAAGCTGTTTCACAGTTCCTCATACACACAATCAGGGTGACAACACTCCACATCTCACACCCCAACAACAAATAAACTGGGGATACCATAGCTGCCAAAGTAACCATCCCAGGCTGCCGTGGCCGTGTCACGCACGGTGGGCGTGTCTATGCAAACATGATCAGACCCTGAAATCCTTTTCTACACTTGCCATAATTCACCACCAGATGTGAGGGTAGAGTTCATCCTGCTTCTGCTTACATAGGTATCTGTGCCCCCCACAACCCCCTAATCCCACCAGAACCCATCTAGCCTGGATAATGGTATCTGTGCTCTCCACAAACCTCTAAGCCCCCCAGGGAACCAACAAGCCCAGATGTAGGCATCTGTATGCCCCACACACCCCTTAATACCCACAGGAACCTTCCAGACTGTAGGTAGGTATCTGTGACCCCTAGAGCCCCACAAAGTCCCTCGGGACCCCTACAGCATGGATGTTTGTATCTGTGACCGACAAAAACCGCCTAAGCTACCCAGGGCCACCTACCATCAGGATGTAGGTATCTGTTCCCCCCCCCAAACACACCTAATCCCCCCGGAACCCCTCCAGCCTAGATGTAGGTATCTCTGACCCCACGAATCCGCTAAGACATGACAGGACCCCTCCAGCATCGACATAGGTATCTGTGCCCACACAACCCTCCTAAGACCCCCAAAACCCCTCCAGCCTAGACGCAGGTATCTGTGCCCAGCATGAACCCCCTAAGGTCCCTAGGACCCCTCTTGCCTGGATGAATGTATCTGTGCCCCTTACAAACCCCTAAGCCCCCCCACAGGATCCCTATAGACCGGACGTAGATATCTCTGCACCCTCACGAACCCACTGATCCTCCCAGCGACCCCTACAGCATGGAAGTAGGTATCTGTACCCCAAAATTCCCCAAAGCAACCCCAGGACCCCTACAGCCTCGATATAGGTATCTGTGCCCCCGCACAACTCCCTAATACCCCAGAACTCCTCCAGCCTGGACGTAGATATTTGTGACTTCCAGGAACCCCCAAAGCCCTCCCCAGGACTTCTCCAGTCCCTACATAGGTATCTCTGCCCCCCACCAGCCTTCTAAGACCCATAGGGCCCCCACCAGCCTGGTTATAGCTATGTGTACGCCACACAAACCCCCTAAGCTCCCCAGGGCCCCCTCCAACCGGTACGTAGGTATCTGCGCAACCACAAACCCTTAAGTCCCCCAGGGACCCCTCCAGACCATACGTAGGTTTCTGTGACCCTTACCAACTCCTTCAACCCCCAGGGACCACTACAGCCTGGACGTATGTATCTATGCTCACCACAGCCCCCTAAGCCATCCAGGGACCTCTCCAGCCCTGACGTAGATATTTGTGCCCCTCATGAAGCCCCTAATGCCCATCAGAATGTCTCCAGCCTGGACGTAGCTACCTGTGCCCCCCACGACCCCTAAGCCCCCCAGGGTTCTCTACAGCCTCTACATAGGCGTGATGCTCTGTGCATTACCCTGCATGGACACATGTTGTCACTGTTCCTCTATGAGAGAAATGCTCTGTGCATTACCCTGCGTGGCCACATGGAATCACTGTTGCTCCATCCAGGAAATGCTCTGTGCATTTCCCTGCATGGCCACATGCTGTCACTGTTGCTCCATGGAGGAAATGCTCTGTCCATTACCTGGTGTGGTCACAAGGCGTCAATGTTGCTCCATGCGGGAAATGCTCTGTGCAATACCCTGCCTGGCCACACGGTGTCACAGTTGCTCCATATGGGAAATGTTCTGTGCGTTACCCTGCGTGGCCACATGGTGTCACTGTTGCTACATGCGGGAAATGCTCTGTGCATTACCCAGTGTGGCCACACGGTGTCACTGTTGCTCCATGCGGGAAATGCTCTGGGCATTACTGTGATGGAGTAGGGACTGTCTGTGTGGGTGATGGGAGAGCAGGGGGTGACTTTAGGACCGGACACGTGCTCAGCCTGTAACCTGAGCTAGGCGAGGGGAGGGGTCAGCACCTTTGTCCGGGAAGCTGGACACAGGAAGGGGCCGGCTGGAGGGAGTTGGGTTAGTTCAGTTTCGGTTTTGGTCTGGGTGGTTGGAATTCAGGGATTCCCAAACTGGGAACTAAGTTTCCTGAACCCCTAGAAGGACTTGATTGTGGGGTCCTGCTTGTGCCTCCAAGCTCTGTTGTATCCTTCGCTCCTGTTGTCCAATAAACCTTCTGTTTTACTGGCTGGCTGAGAGTCACTGTGAGTCCCAGGAAGACGGGTGCAGGACCGGACGCCCCCACACTCCGTGACAGACCCTAAGCCCCTCCAAGACCCCTGCAGCCTGGACGTAGGTATCTGTGCCTCCCACCAAACACCTAAGACACTCAGAGATCCCTCCAGCCTGAACTTAGGTATCTGTGCCCCCCACAGACCCCATAAGCCCCCGAGGGACCTATACAGCCAGAACATTGGTATCTGTACCCCATATAGACTCCATAATCCCCTTGCGACACTCCAGTGTGCATGTAGGTATATGTGCCCCTCAGAAACCCTCTAAGCCCCCAGGAACCCCTACAGCCTGGACATAGGTATTTGCACTCCCACAACCCCCCTAACCCCCCCCTCCCGGGACATCTACAATCTGGACGTAGATATCTGTGCCCCTCACGAAACCTCTAACCCCCCCTGGGAACGATACAGCCTGGACATACGTATCTGTGCCCACTCGAACCCCTAAAACCCACTGGTACCCCTACAGCCTGGACATCATAGGTGTCTTTGGCCCCCACAAATCCCCTAAGACTCCCAGGATGTCTCCAGCCTGGACGTAGGTATCTTTGCCCCCCACTAACCCCCTAAGCCCCCCTGGTAACCCTACAGCCTGGATGTAGGAATATGTGTCCCCCACGAACCCTCTAAGCCCCCATGGGACCCCTAGAGCATGGAGATTGGTATCTGTGTCCCCCCAAACTCTCTAAGCCCCCCAGGGACCGCTATGGCCTGGACATAGGTATCTGTGCACCCCAAGGCCCCTAAGATCCCCCGGACCTCTGCAGCCTGGCTGTAGGTGTGACGGTGCTGCCCGTGGGAGCCAGCTCAGCTCACTCAATCAGAGTGAATTGCAAACAAAACAGGGCAGACAAATCCCAAACGCTGCTGGTTATTTCAATACTTAGATTTACCAAGCCAGCACAAAACAGCTTCTGTAGTACCTCACTGGTTACTCAGAAGTTTAAACCACGCAGTTCCCTTAAAGTACCCAGCCTCAGGCCTCCGTCCAGACACACCTGTTAGATATGATGATGATTCCTGAAAATCTTACTTCATTATATAAAAGAAAAGATTCTTCCGATCCCAAAGGATCAGCCACATAACCAGGTTCAATTATAACTTAGATGTTACCTAAAATACATGCTATAGCCAATTCTTATTAACTAAGCTAAAATTTATTAGAAAAGAAAAGAGAGAGAGTGAGTGTTGGTTAAAAGATTAATAGACATATAGACTTCAATTCAATTTTTGAGGTTCAGATACAAAGTAGAGATGAGCTTGTAGTTGCCAAAAGTCCTTTTAGAAATAGTCCATAGGTTATAATCCAATGTCCATATTCAGGGTGGCTCCAGTCAATGACTGGGGATCTCAATCCTTGTGGCTTAAGGTTTCCCCCTCTTGAAACCCAAAGCAGATCTGAGATGAAGAAGGATCGTGTCCCAGGTTCTTAAACATTTCCAGCAGCCTTTCAGCCTGAGAAAATAATAGGCTTAACTCTTCTTCCAAACATCCTGGCAATTAGTACATCCATCAAACAGTTCAGATACAGATTACCACAACCTTCAAAGAGACACAGACAATAATACTATTTCACTCAAGTATCATCATAAATGTTAATATTCTTTTTTTGCTCTTTGAATTAAAACTATAGCAATAGACAAGACTTGTTTGCCTACATCACAAGACCTGAGCAAACACCTCCCCTTCTACCTCTAACACTGCAGACTTGCATTTCAAAGCTTCTGTTCATTTACATATCTTGTTAACCAGTTTTTAAGGTTCACCCACGGTCAGGTCAGTCGGTGAGGTGAGTTAATTAACTCTTTCTGGCCCTGTCACCTTTCAAGTGAGTTATTAGATTATACTTATAATGTCACAGTCGCGGTGAGTTGACTGCTGCAGCTCCCCGTAGACTCTGCCTGCGCATCTCACCGAGCTGGAGTACAGCAGGCGAGGGGAGAGCACTCAGTGTATTGCATCTACACTAGACGCAATATATCGACCCCCGCTGGATCGATCGCTGCCCACCGATTCGTCAGGTGGTATAGACATACCCCGAGTATCTGGTGATCGGAGCTGGACCCCCGAGGGGGACACATTGAAGGAACTCAGGGGTTAAGGTGCCTCTATTGTCAACTGTCAGGGCTGCCTGTGACTCAGAGGAGGGTGCTTGACTGCCTGGCAGGCCTTAGGCGCCGCAAGCCTTGGAAGGTGGGAGAAGTGAAGCAGGCCACGGTGTGCTCGGGGCTGCTCGTGCTCGGAGCAGGGGTGAGCTCGGGCGAGGGGGGTGCCGCAGTCCAGAGCAGGAGAGTTGCCACAAGAGGGGAGCCTCAAGGTGGAGGGGGGAGCTGCCACGGGTGGGGCGCCTCAGGGCAGGGGTGCGGGGGGAGGAGGGTGCAAGGAGGAAGTTTCGCCTAGGGCATGAAACTTCCTTGCACCGGCCCTGCCCTACGCCCTGCCTGCAGCCAGCCCTGCACCCCCTGCCCTAACCTGCCGGCAGTCAGCCTCTGTCTCCAGCCAGCCCTGCACCTTCTGCTTTGCCTGCACCAGCCGCATCCTCCCTGCCCTGTCTCCAGCCAACCCCTGATGCACCCCCCTGCCTCAAGCCAGCCAGCCACGCAGCCCTTGCCTTGCCTGAAGCCATACCCTACCTTCAGCCAACCCCACATCCACTGGTGCCCTGCACTTCCCAGGGCAGTAACCCTGCACATCTGCTTCAATGAGGGGGGCAGTGAGCAGCTGGGACCCACACATGTGCACACCCTAGGGTGACCAGACAGCAAGTGTGAAAAATCGGGACGGCGTGGGGGGTAATAGGATCCTAGATAAGACCCCAAAATTCGGACTGTCCCTATAAAATTGGGACATCTGGTCACCACAGCACACCCCCAGGACTCCTGAGTTCCATTGCTGGGTTTCCTATTGGTTCCTCTGCTGGTTGTTTTCCTTTTTCTGGGGACTTTGGGCAAGTTGCTCCCCACTCTCGGGCTCTGTCCCCAGCAGTCAAATGGGGATTTCATACCTTCCCGCTATTGGAAAGTGCTGGGAGAATCCCCCAGCAAAAGCTGCTCTGACAGTGCTAAGCAGCATCTGACCATTCAAGGTCGGAGCTCACTGCCCAGGAGGAGTGCTTGGCTCTGGGGTTTCACTTCAGCCCAGTGTAGAGAGAGAGCCCTAACCATGGAGTTTGGCTCAAGAAGACCAAGTCTCCAATTTGTTAAGAGTGTTTTGAATTTCAATCCTGTGCTCCAAAGTGCTTGGTGTCAGTTGTAAACTTTAGGAGCATGCTCTCCACTCCATTTTCCAAATCATTCATGAAAATATAGAATAGTACCTGACACCGGACTGATCCCTGCCAGACCCACTAGGTTCACCCTCCCCGTTGGGCAGCTAAACAGGGAGAAGGGCTCCTGGAGTCTTGGCTTTCAACCAGCTCTGCACCCACATTACACTGATTGCAGCTGGACTACATTTCCCTCGTTTGCTTCTGAGAATGTCCTATGGGACTGTGTCAAAAGCCTTAGTAACACCAAGCTAGATCCCATCTATTGTTTACTCACCTCTACCAGGCCCAGAACCCTGCCAAAGAAGGAAAGAGGATTGGTTTGGAATGATTTGTTCTTGACAATTCCACGCTCACTAGTCATAAGAACCAAATCATCCTGTAGGTGCTGCTGACAAACTGAGTGTTTAAGAATGTATTGCAGGATCTCTCCAGCTATGGCAGTCAGGCTAGCTAGTCTGTAGGTCCCAGAGGTCTTTTTGTTCCCCTTTGAAAGATAGGTCCTGTCTTGTTCATGGATGGGAAGATGTTCTTTTTCAGGGGTCTCAGACGAGAACTGGGGCACAACACCTGGTTTGTTAAGGCCACAAAAACGGAGGCAGGAACCTCTTCTCTGCTGCTGGCAAAGAACCACAGGTACCTAAAAGATAGGGACTCACATCTTTGAATGGGATTTAAAAAGGCAGTGGTTAATAAGTTTGGCCCCGACCATTTCTTGTTTCCACAGACTAGACATTTTAGCAAACTTTAGAATTCCTTGGTGCTAAACACTGTGAAACTCCCCTTTCTCCTTCACAGAGGGCTTTAATACCCCTTATCTCACTTGGGCTCTAAACTGCCCATAGTTCGAGAACTGTTCCTGTTCCGATTGGACAGATGGGAGAAGGGAAGAGACCTACCCAAGGCCTACACAACAAGGCGATGGCAGAGCCAGAAAGAGAAGCAACCAGTTCTGACTCCTGTTCTAACAGATGAAAACACCCCAGAGCCCAGGAATCGAGATGGTGGGAAAATTTCATTCAAACCGTTTCTGTCCGAAAATCCCATTTAGACTAAACCAGTTTGTTTCTCAAAATCATAACAAGTGGGATGAAAGATCTTTGCAAAAATATTTTGTTGCAAAACAAAAGCATCTCCTCTTTGTCAGAGTGTGTTAAATTGTCTCCTCGCACACAAAGAGGAGACACTTACATCTCAACCATTAGATAAGATGCTTCAATCTGAGCTAAGTCGTTGCTACTATTAACAATTTCAAAATAAAAAAATACAAATAAAATAGACTATTTCAGCTAATCTATTATGTCATAATCTGGGAAACTTCATATTATGCACTACTTCTAGTGACACTCCCAAATGGATCCGCATCCTTCACCCACCATGAGGTAGGTAAGAGCGGATCATTATTATCCCTACTTGAAAGAGGGAGAAGCTCAGGCTGAGAAAGGAGAATTGACTTGTCTTAGGTCACACAGCCCGTCAGAGGCAGTGTTGGGAATAGGACCGAAGAGCCCTGATTTTCAAACAAACCATCGGATCTTGAATATCAGACATTGAATGACCTGAATACTGTGCTCTCAGATGAGCTCCAGACCAACAACAGTGACAGTAATTATTCAGCAAGTATTTGAGGAGAACTGCAATGTTAGAGGGAATCATCAACTGCTCAGAGACAATTAATGCGGAGAAGCAGCAAAATTAATCAAAGATAGAACTGGTTCTGACTTATTTACTTGATCTTAAAAGAGAACAACAAGGACCTGAGTCTCCTCCCTGTCAATATCCCCCTGCTCAACCAATCAGGGTAGAGACGGAGGACGGGAGGCTGAGGGTTCTCACCAGAGAGCCCAAAGGATGGCCCAGGTCACCGGTGGGATTCACTGCCCGAGCACTATTTCAGTCCCACATTTTTGGGTGGACCTTCCATAGTGGGAGCTGCAGAGGACTTCCCTGCAACACACACACACACACCTCCGTCCTGTTGTTGCGAAGGGAACAGGAGAAAGGACAAAAGAAGCAAGAGAAGAAGAGGAGGGAGGGATGGAGGAAGAGGTGAAACAAAAAGGACAAACCCTAATGTCCCCAGCGATTCTAAGGGACAAAATCCCAGGTGCGCAATAAAATTCTGCCTCCTTAAGCTCGTGTTTTCCATGCCTAGAATTCACTTGTCACCAGATAGATCAGACTGAACAGGTTTCAAACCTCCAGGAGGCTCTTACCTTCTAAACAGGGACGGCTGTTTTCTAGTAAAATCACTACAAGGGAAGGAGGAAACTCGAAAGAGATTCCTCCTGGCGCTCACGTCCATGACCCCAAATAATCTCTCAGTCCTCAAAGAGAGACCTGGAGAAGGAAACGTGCTGAAGCAAAGCCACAGAGGTCTCTGAGGTTTCCCTGGCCCCTCGCCCCTGTCCTGCCTGGCTGATGTCAGCATCTCTCTGTGAGGTCACCACCTCCCCACCACCTTGGACCAATAGTCTGAGGTCCTGCAAAAGGCCTTTGTGATGTCACTGCCACACCCCTAAATTGCTGGGCTAATATCCTGCCCCTGGCCAGGCACTTTGGAGGTTTGAGCAACTCCCTGTGGATCACCCCACTCAAGGAGCGTTCGTTCTAGGCAGCAAGCCGGCTAGACAGGAAAACATCAGACGCTGCTCCCAATGCTACACTCAGTTTTTCAGAAATTAGTCGACTTCATGGTCAGAAGACACCATTAGAGCATCTAACCTGCATATCACAGGCCTCCTGTATGACATAACAGCTACTTTGGGGGCAAACACATTCCAGAAAGGCATCTAGTCTTCATTAAATGACATCAGGAGATGGTGAATCCACCACTTTCCTTGGTAGCTTGCTCCTGTGGTGAATCATCCTCGCTGTTGACTATTGTGCCTCAGTTGTAATATGAATTTGTCTCTTTTCACTTTCCAGCCATTGGGTCTTGTTATGCCTTTCTCTGCTCCATTCAAGAGCCCGTAAATACCCAATCTTTTCTCTCCATTAAGGCCCTTCAACATTTCAATGAAATCACCTTTCAATCTTCTTTTGATAAGCTAAACAGGTTGAGCTCTTTCAATAGCTCACTGGAAGGCATTTTTCTCCAGCCCTCAGAACATTTGGTGGCTCTTTGCTGCCCTAGCTCCAATTTCACAACATCTTTTTTCAAATGAGGATACCAGAACTGGAGGCAGTATAAAGGTTGTATAAAGGTAAAATTAAATAGGTTGCAGAGGAGTTTTTTTTTAATTTCGGCTTTTGTTGCTAAAAATTTTGTCTCTCTGCGGTGAGAAAAAACACTCCCCGAATGCCAAAATTTGAGCCATGAAAAGCGGCAGTGTGAACAGCGCATCATAGGTGGAGCTGTGCTCCCGGTGACAAAGCTCCTGCCCCTCATTGGAGGTAGTTTGGCTTTGTTGCCGGGGAAGCTCTCTCTCAGCGATAAGGACGGCCACACAGCGCACCTTACAATGGCATGGTTAGAGTGGCACAGCTGCACCGTGGTAAGGTGCGCGGTGTAGACACAGCCTCAGAGCTGGGGAAAGCCGACAGGCGCTGAGGAGCACAGGGTTCAGACAGAGACATCCGTTAGGAGAGGAACTATTCACAGGGATTCTCTATAGCCTAGTAAGGTGGAGAGGATGGAAGATGATAATGTACAGGTAGGTTCTGATGAGAAACAGTGAAATGAAAGAGTCTCCCTCAATTACATCATGTAATAGCAGAAAGCTAAAATGGGACACATTTTACAAGTGCTTAAATACAAACGCTAAACGTCTAAGTCCTAAGACTGGTGAATTTGAGTGCCTGGTATTGAGTGACAATATTGATAGAATAGGCATCACAGAAACCCTTGCACCCCCTCCTGCACCCACATGGGGAGACTGACCTGTGTGCATGGAGCAGCTGTCATTGCTGCCCCCACTCCTCCCTGGAACGCTGCTCATCTGGGCACCCCTAGGGGCTGTGGGATGTGGGGGCAAGAAGTGAGATCATCCGAGCTCCCTGCATCCAGGTCACTTTCCTCAGCCGGGCTGCATAGCGGGAGGGCAGAGAGCAGCAGCTTCTGATGCTCCCCTCACAGCACAGCCCAAGTGGGAAAAGTGACCAGGACGCATGGAGCACATAGGGTTGCTCCTTACTCCCCTCAAACCTCTATGGACCCATGTAGGAGCATTGGGGCAGCGGAGAGCAGTGAGCACCTTTGCACTGCCACACGGTGCCCTTTGACCCCTGGAGCCCTGGGCGGCTATCGGGGGGCACCACCCCTAAGGCCGGCCAGGCTCCCCAGAACGAGCAGCAGAAAACACAGAGACTGGCCACACACTGAGCAGTGGTAGCCTGGGCGGCTCGTAATGGAGGCTCAGGGGGGAGGGGTGTCATAACATTTTTTCCCAGATTTGGACCTTAGCGTCCAAAATATGGGTGTTAGCATGAAAACCTCCAAGCTTAGTTACCAGCTTGGACCTGGTAAAGCTGCCACCAGCCAGGGATTTATACAGTGCCTGGCTCACTGTGGTCTCCCCAAAACCTTCCCTGGGGGACCCCCAGACTCAGATGCCTTGAGTCTCACAACAAAGGGGAATAAACCATTTCCCTTCCCCCTCCTCCCCTCCAGGTGTTCCCTCCCTGGGTTCCTGGAGAGATATACAGAAGCAAGCTCCGTGAATCTAAACAGAGGGACTCCCCCCTCCCTGTTTCCAGTCCTGGAAATAGAAGTACCAAGATAGCTAATCTCTCTTCCCCCTTACCCAGAGGGTATGCAAAGTCAGGCTAGTAAATCTAACACAACGAGATTTTCCCCCTGACTTCTTCCTCCCACCAATTCCCTGCTGAGCTGCAGACTCAATTCCCTGGAGTCCCCACTAAAGAAAAAATCCAACAGGTCTTAAAAGAAAGCTTTATATAAAAAGAAAGAAAAGGACATAAAAATGGTCTCTCTGTATTAAGGTGACAAATACAGGGTTATTTGCTTAAAAGAAAAAAATGAATAAACAGCCTTATCCAAAAAGAATACAATTTAAACATTCCAGCAACTACACACATGTAAATACAAAAAAAAAACCAATATAAACGTATTGTCTTATTATCTTTGTACTTACAACTTGGAAACAGAAGATTAGAAAGGCAGGAGATAGAAAAATCACTCTCATAGCCGAGACGCCACAGACACAAGACAAAGAACAAAGAACTCACACACAAACTTCCCTCCACCCAGATTTGAAAAAGTCTTGTTTCCTGATTGGTCCTCTGGTCAGGTGTTTTAGGTTACTGGTGTTACCCCTTTATAGGTAAAAGAACATTAACCCTTAGCTATCTGTTTATGACAAGGGGGCTCAGCCTCCCCAAACCTTGCACTGCCAAGGGGACAGTGGGGCCCATGATCAGGGGCCCTGGCCAAGTTAGGTCCCCCTGGAAAAGTCTCCCCTATGTCAGCCCCAGGGCTGGAGGAGCTCCCACTCCCTGCTACAGCCCGGGGGCTGCAGCAGGGGCACAGAGCTTCTCTGGTCTCAGGGCCACAGCGGGGCAGGGGTAAAGGAGTGATAGGGTGGGGCTGGTGGGGGAAGGGGTGGAACAGAAGTGACAGTGGATGGGGCCATGGGTGGAAGGGGGTAGAGCCACAGACAGAAGGTAGGGGCATGGTTCTGGTGCTGGGGCCCCCACACTTGTTCTCCCTTTCCCGGGGGTTTGGCATCACTAGCCCCGGCTTAGCGAGTAGGGTTCAGTGGTCCCCATAATGTGGGGTGCAACTCCTAGGGGGACACAGAGGAACATTCATGGGGGCACCTCAGGACCTGAGCCAGCCCACATAGAGGGCAGGGAGGGAGCACCACTCTGCCACAGCTCTTCCCCAACCCCACCCTCAGCCTGAGACTCTGGCTCCCAGCCCAGCGTCGACCCCTTTACCCCTGTCCGCACCCCTCACCCCAGCAAGCAACAGCCCCACTCCTCCCAGCCCCGGTTCTTGACCGTGGCTTCCGAGGGGCCACAGCCATGGCTAAGAGGGCACAATGTGAAATGTTTGGGGACCACTGGTTTAGGGTGACGTCCTCAATCACTTCTCTGCAGTCCAATAAAAGCTATTCCTCACTCACCTACCCCTCCATCAGGACGGACTAGGTATGTTCTGCTGCCCTTCACTCATACAGGAAGAAGAATAACATTTCATTCCACTCAATCCTAAAGTCATTTGTAACCCAAGACCATCCCAAACTGGTCATTTTGGGGAAGCGGCCCCATCATGCTGCATAGCTAGGCAGAGTAGGTGTGTCTATGCAAACACGGTCTGTTCCTGAAGTCTTTCCCCAGCTCCTCACTAGGTGAGAGAGGGGAGCTCATTCAGACCCTGCTTACGCTTAGTATTTAAAAACTCCTTAGTGTCCCTATCTCTGCCGGCCTTAGATTTCTCCTCCTGTCCGTTTTTTGACAGCTCAGATGAGGTGACTGAGTGGTTAAGGTGTTGGACTGCTACCCCATTATGCTCTGCCTGTATGGGTTCAAATCCCATTCTCATAAGAGTCATTTAGTCTTCACCCTCCTTTATAGACAACCATCTCCCCCTTTGGTACAATAACAGATCAAACAATGTTGCTTGTGTTACCCAAAATTGGGTCAGTTAGTAAGCTTAGAGAGAACTAATAATGCCCCTCCCCCCCAGAGTTTGGCAGAAAGCAGCACATTTATTAGCTTGATAGCTAACCTCAAAAGAAGGGATGGGGGAGGGTGTCACACTCATACTCACGCTCCCAGGACAGGCCTGGCAGTGGAGATGTCAGGATCCTTTAAGGTAAGAGTCCCACAGCGCAGCGATGGACGGTGCGGTGAAGATCAGTATCCCCTAGGTGCAATAGAATGTAACACAGCCAACCACTGGTCAGATGGGCCGGTTGAAGGGCATTCACTGGAGGTACAAAGGAGAGTGGGAAAGCCACTTCACAGGCATTCAAAGAGGGAAAGGACACAAGCTGGGGGAGTTTAACAGACCTTTTGAGCATACAGGTTATACAGAGCATACAGATCACTGCTAGTAGTAATAAGCTCGATAGTATTCATCACCATGCAATTTTAACAGGTTTCCACGCCCCTTTTAGGGCTTTTGTCCCGCCTTCCCACCCCCCGTTTTGGTTGGCGCTGTCGGCCATTTTGAAAAAATGTGTGTGTGTGTGTTTGACTAGGGGAAGTGTATTAAATATCAGGGTGGATTAAGATAAAAGTTAAATAATATTGAAAACTAGGTTTATAAAGGGAATTTACTACGGCAAAACCTGTTTGTTAAGCACAGGATAAAAAAGCATTGAATCTATTCAATACCAATGTAGGTTAAGAAAAAAAACATTATAAACTAAGTTTAAACAGGATAATTAATTGAAGCAAAACCTGTTTTGTAAGGACATAAGCAAAAACTATAAGAAATACTTAAAAAAGTAGGTTTAAAAAAAATTAACCAAGGCAAATCCTGTTTGGGGTGCCCTGGGTAAAAAAGGGATTGAAACTATTGACTGCCAACATAGGTTATAAAAAGCTTTTTAATATTATTAATTAATATTAAAAACAATACAGCTAGGTTTAAAAGGGGAATTGACTGAAGCAAAACCTGTTAAGTAAGCACATCGCCAAAAACTATAAAGGGGTAGTAAGAAAAAGGCTTTTAAAAACATTAAAACTATGTTTAAAAGAAAATGTACTAAAGCAGTGTAATAAAAGTGAATAAAATGTATTTAAACTAGTCAATACCAATGTAGGTTAAGAAAAAACGAGGTTTAAAAGGAAAATTAACAAAGAGAAAGCCTGTTCGGTAAGCACAGGGTAAAAACTCTATAAAAATGTGGCTAAGAAAAATACAATAAAGCTCAGGGTAAAATTAAAAAATGTTTACCTTTGCAGTCTTTTTGTAAAACGAGGCAGCTTTTCTGGTTTAACCCTAGTAAATAAAACACATTAAAACTTGTTAATGCCAATGCAGGTTAAGAAAAAACGAGTTTTAAAAGGAAAATTGACCAAGGCAAAGCCTGTTTGGTAAGCCCGGGGTAAAAAAAGCATTCAATATCAGTGTAGATTAATTAAAAAGAGCAAAGATAGAGAGCACGCGGCGTAATCAGAATGAGACAGAGAGAGAAGCAGGCAGAGTCTGTTTAGTAAGCACAGGGTAAAAAGCATTCAGAATCAGGGCGGGTTACAAGACAAGAAAAGCGAGGAGAGAGTCCGCTTTGCAAAGAGCAAAGATAGAGAGCACAGGGTAGGATTAAAGAGAAAGAGAGAGAATTGTTACCTTTGCCCGTCTTTCTGTAGAATGAGGGAGATTTCCTGCTTCTGACACTCTCCAGCTTGTTATCACCGCTTTTGGATCGGCCCAATCAGAGGTGGTTTTACAACAGCATCATAGAATTCATTTTCCTTAACCAACCAATCCTAGTGTTTTAAGAGTTTAAGCAAGAGCCTTTTAAAAACCGGTTATTGTCTACCAATCAGCATGTGTTTTTGTGTATAAAAACACGTGGTTTTGCGAGCGGGTTTTTCAACACAGAGAAACTAAACACAAAGCCATGTCCCTGTACAAAACACCTACAGAAGCCAAGAAGCCGGAATTGCCCCTGGATGCGCCAGACCGTGTTCAGAAAAGAAGGCTCCTTTACAGTTGTTTTGCCAACGAGAAAGGGTTGTTGTCGAGCCCTGTGTTTTATTCTGAAAGAGAACTGAAAAAAGAGGAGCCACAGCCATTTGTAAAAAATCAAGTGCGAAAAAATTTGTTGTCAGATTTGGAAAAAACAGAATTAAAAGCAGAAGTAAATCTTTTTTTTTTGTAACAAATTACAAAATGTTTTATAAAAATAAAGGGTTAAATCTTTTTGTTTTTATAGGGGGGAATGGAAGAAGAGCCTATATATGAGGACATGGCAACCGAGGAACAGCCGCAGGATAGCGATGTTGAAAACCAACCGATAGACCCCGAGTTGTGGAAAGATGGCGATATTGTTATGGTATAAGCTTTATTAGTTGTAAAAAAAAATAAAAAATTATTGTATTTACACTTTTAAAAAATGACTTTTGATTTTTAACAGATAACCAAGCCTGGGCCGTACAAGATTACTGCTTTGGTGTGTAACAAACTGCCAACAGTTGCAGAGACAGAAACACCCGAGGAGGTAAAGACAGCTTAACTTATTTGAAATATATATATATATATATATATATATATATATATATATATATATATATGTGCATGACTCTAATTAAGCGTTAATATACGGTTGGTTTAATAATAGGCTGCTGAAACTATGATTGACGAAGGTGATTCAGAAACAAAGGACACAAACGGGGTGTCAATAGTAAAACCCAAAGAACATGACAAGGTAAAAGTTACTTAAATAATTTAAAAAAATATAAATATAAACATATATAAGAGTGGTAAAATAAAACTATATGTTTTGTGTTTAATAACAGGAAGATGATATGGGGTTCAACGGTGCGTCAGTCGAGGATGATGATAATTCAGAATCAGACAAGGGTACGACCGAGGTAGCACAAATAAACTCTAGGCTTTTTTATTTTAAAATTTTTGCATCAAAAAACTTAAAATATGTTTTTACAATGTTTTTAACAGACATCTTCAGAGGATGAAAAGAGGCGGCCTCTAAGCAGAACAGCCGTAATATGTACCTGTTGTTTTTGTGTGAAGCAAGATGTTAAAAAAAAGTCTGTAAAAAGTGAAGAGAGTGACCAGAAAAGCGGTGAAGAAAAAGAGGATCCAGTTATGGTTGATATTGTTAGAGCTGTTGTAGTAAAAGCCTTTTACCACTGTTTGAAAAAACAACTTTTGGAAAACTGTGCAGCCTGCGCTGTAAATAAGTCCAACCCTTTTAGTCACCCTTGTATCTTTTGGGATCGCTCAGAAGTATTTTACCAGCTTAGACGTATTTCTTCTAAACTGAACGCGGCCCAGCTGGTAAATGTAATTATAGCTGAAGGCTACAAACTGAAAAAGCTTAACATAACCACTGAAACTATAACCAAAGTTGTTAAAATGATTAGGGAGGTTGGAAAATCATCTGACCCGGTGGCCTTGCTGGTAGATCTGTCAAAAGAGGTGGCCCCCTATATTGGCCGAGCGGTGTGTAGCAGGGTTCGCCAAATGGATTATAAAACTTTTTACATGCAAGGTTGTGACCCTAGAGGCTTAAAAAATATATATTAATTAAAATGCATTGTTAAAAAAAACTGTATCACAGTTTTTATATTATTTTGCTTAACCGTTAAAAATGTATGTAATTGTATCGTATATTACTTTACTGCTGCTTTAAAAGTCAAATGTGTATAAACGTTGTTGTGTTAAATAAAAACAAAAGCAGAAACAAACTTTTGTGTATACAGTGTTTTAAAGCAAGACGGGGTAAGCATGGCAAAGCTGCTAAAGAAAATTTATTACTCACCCGAAAAAGTTGGTAGTTTTGGGGGCATAACACCCTTATTTCAGGCCGCTAAAAGACACCGTAAAAGCTTAAGCAAAAAGCAGGTTTCCGCTTGGCTTGCGGATCAAGATGCTTACGCTTTACATAAACCTGCAAGGCTTAAATTTAAAAGAAATAAAACAGTGGTGTCTAATGTGGATACGCAATGGCAGGCAGATTTGGTTGATATGGCCGCCTATTCTAAAGACAATGACAACCGTAAATATATTTTAACAGTGATAGATATTTTGTCTAAATACGCCTGGGCGGTAACCCTAAAAAATAAAACAGGAAAAGAGGTGGCAGAAGCGTTTAAAGCTATTTTTTCAAAGGGGCGCGTGCCTCAAAAATTACAAACAGACAGAGGAAAAGAGTTTTTAAACAAAGCTTTAAAAAATTTGTTTAAGCAATATGGAGTACACCATTTTGTTACCAATAACGAAGTTAAAGCGGGAATTGTGGAGAGGTTTAACAGAACTTTAAAATAAAAAATGTGGAGGTATTTTACTGCCCGTAACACCTTTCGCTACATTGATGTGCTGCAGGCCTTCATAGACGGTTACAACAGAAGTTATCACAGAACTATCAGAGGGCGCCCAATTGACGTGACACAAGCTAATGCGCTAAGCGTGTGGAAAACCGTCTACGGGGGTAGTTTTAAAATAAAGAGGCAACGTGTGGTTTTTAAAAAAGGGGATCACGTAAGAGTATCTAAAACGAAGGGCACTTTTGAAAAGGGCTATCAGCAAACCTTTACCGATGAAATATTTATCGTGTCAGGGGTTTTATTAAGAGGACAAAGACCGGTGTATGCATTACAAGATTATGAAGGGGAGGAAGTTGTGGGGTCTTTTTATCCTGAAGAATTACAAAAAGTAAGCCCTAACCAGGACCGAGTTTACAAGGTAGAAAAAAATTTTAAAAAAAACGGTCGGGGAAGAAACAAATATTTCTTTGTAAAATGGAAAGGTTGGCCTAAAAAATTTAATAGTTGGGTTAAAGCGTCTCAAGTGCAGGACCTTTAATAAAAAAATGACTGAACAAAGTTTTTACATGACATTACCAAGCAACGCCTCAGCGGGGGCTTTTCCTCAAAATACTAGTTCCAATTTTACAATACAACTAGCCAAGCCTTTAAATTTAATAGGGCGGTGGGATGTCGCTTTATCGGAAATTCATTATTGTCACTCTTGGAACACGCTTCTTTTCGATACAGCATTTACGTTAGCATCGGAAAAAAAAATTCGAACCTACTACATGGATGCCGGCTATTATTCGAGCATTCACCATTTAATAGAAGTCATCAACAAGAATATAGACAAAGATGCCGAAAAACCAAATGCCTACGTTATTTACAACCCTGTGACTAGAAGTGTTCAGCTAAAACCAAACGATGGAAAGTACTTTTTTTCCACAGGTGGTAAATTGGCAACAATACTGGGAATGCTTTCAAATCATCCGTGTAGGATTGCACCGTACCCCGCAGACATTACGGGGGGTTTTAACTCTTTATACGTGTACACCGACATAGTGGAACATCAGTTAGTGGGGGACTACTATGTGCCGCTGTTGCGCTGCGTTCCCATCCGCGGTAGCAACAACAAATTTGTTACAATAACGTATGACAAACCGCATTACGTCCCCGTAAGTAAGCAGCACATCGGAACCATTACTATTGAAATAAAGACGGATCAAAATAAACACGTTTCATTTAGTTTTGGAAAGGTAATTGTTAAACTACATTTGCGTCCCAAAAAGCTGAAGAATGGTAACTATGAAAAACTACGGGGACCCCTTTTTGTATAGAAACTACTACAAGGCCCAGGCTGGCTATGGCTTACCAGGATATCAAGGATTACCCGTTATGTACGGGGCAGGCTTAGGAGGAATATTTCGCAGCCTTTTTAGAAAAGCCGTGCCACTTTTAAAAAGAGGTTTTGACATTATTAAACCCCACATGAAAACAACCGCGAAAAATATAACCAGAGACGTCGTAAACCACGTGTCTAGCGCAGTTATAAACAAAATAGGAGCACAGGAAGGTTCCGGTTTAGTGGTAATGAGAAGAAAAAGAGCAGCGTTGCGCCAGCCCTTTAAAGGCCCACCTAGACCCTTAAAAAAAAAAAAGCTGTGAGAACAGGTCTTAGCCATATACCAAAAAGGCCTCCTAAGAAGAGGAAGCGTCGCGCTACCCGCGATAAAAGGGATATATTTTAAAATGGCTTTTATTCATTGTGGCTCTGACGAATGCACCAAATCGGAGCTGGATTTATTTCAAATAGCCCCCACACAAACCAGTATTGAAAATAGCTTTTATGTAGAGGTGCTTCCTTTGGCCGCTTTAACGGTAAACGCCCCTCTTGAATTTTTTATTTCGGGACATGGGGATCATTACTTAGACCTTAACAACACGCTGCTGTACGTGTGCTGCAAGGTGATAAAAGAAGACGGATCAGACATTGATGATGATGCCCGGGTGGCCCTAACAAACTACCCCATCGCCACTCTTTTTAACCAGCTGGATGTTACTTTAGGCGATCGTCTTATTAGCCAGAGCAACAATTGTTACCCTTACAGAGCCTTAATAGAGCTAATTTTAAACTACAGCCACGACACCCTCGCTACTCAGTTTTCGACAGGCGGATTTTATAAAGACATGGCAGGGGGCCACGAAAGCACCCTTTTGATCGGCCACGCCAATGAGGGGTTTATACGCAGGGCCGAACTAACGGCCGGCAGCAGGAAACTGGATTTATTGGGACCTTTACACAGCGATTTGTTTTTTCAAGAAAAACTACTGCTAAACGGCGTGGATTTAAAAATCAAACTAACACGTAGCAAAGATGTTTTTTGCCTCATGAGCGGCACTGCCAACGAGAATTATAAAGTACACATTATTTCGGAGTCCCTGTTTGTAAAACGTGTAAAAGTAACCCCGGGGGTTCGTTTGGGGCACGCTGAAGCTTTAATGACCGTCAACGCTAAGTACCCCGTAGACCGGGTAAGCATAAAGGTGTTTAGCATACCGGCCGGCAGTCGTGTCAGTAACCAGGAAAACCTTTTTTTGGGGCAGCTACCCAAGCAGCTAGTAATCGGTTTTATAGATAATGACGCCTTCAGCGGCAGCTACGTTAAAAACCCTTTTAACTTTAAACATTATAACATTAATTTTGTGGCCTTGTATGTGGATGGCGAACAGGTGCCAGCAAAACCCCTACAACCCGATTTTGAAAATGGAAACTGCGTGAGGGAGTACATGCAGCTCGTGTAGGCTACTGGAAAATATGTAAAAGATCGATCGCTCTTAATTAACCGCGATGAATTTGCCCAGGGCTATACGCTGTACGCCTTTGATTTGACCCCGGATCAGGAGTGCGCCGACCATTATTCTTTAATTAAAACTGGAAACCTGAGAGCGGAAATACGGTTTGCAACGGCTTTGCCCTCTACGGTTAACATGATAGTGTAGGGGGTTTTCGATAACGTGCTCGAAGTAAATCATAGAAGAAACGTTCTATTTGACTATATGTAATCATGAACACTGTGCAGCTACGAGATATTTTATCAAAGGACCCTTCTTTTTTAGATGTTTTTTCTAGCGATTTGCTTCCGAAAAGTTTTGTGTCCGGAAGACCTTTGGGGCTTATTGTTAACACCCACCCCCATAAGTTACCCGGGGAACATTGGCTGGCCCTTTATTTACCGAAACGTGGGCCCGGCGAGTTTTTTGACTCCTACGGTTTTTCCCCAGACAGTAACTTTTTCCCTAAGTCTATTATGACTTTTTTAAACCGTAACTGTGATAAGGTTGTGTTTCATCAGAGACAACTACAGGACCCCCTAGCTGTAACCTGAGGTTATCATTGTATTTTTTTTTTAAAAACAACGTAATAAGGGTTTATCTTTTGATTGTATTTTAAAATTGTACTCCGATGATTTACCAGAAAATGACCGCTTGGTGGTGCGATTTGTAAAAGGAAAAAGACCCGGCATGCCCAGACCTGTTTTAAGCATGTTTCAACATGTTCAAACATGTTTATCTTGTCGTGTGTTTAAAGAGGTGCATCAATAAAACACAATTTTTAATTTTGTTTACGTCTTTTATTTTACATTGTTAACCAGTCGATTTTTCGTTTTTTAACAGGGACGCTTTTAAAAGGGGCGGTGTTACTTGTGGCCTTGACCGGCTTTAGCCCTATTTTTAGACGCTCTAAAAATTGTTTATTGGTAACATGCCCTACGACGGTCGTAGGCACGTTTAGCTCTGCCAAGGCTTTCATAAAAACATGCCACCCTTTAGGAGTCCTCTTGTTAGCGAAAGAATAAGAGCCGGTTACCCCCCTGACTAAATCAAGCATGTGAGACCCCTCAATCGCCTTCCCCCGGTACACAAAACGGCCGTTATCAGCCCAAGAAGACACATCTTTACGTTGTTTAAGCTTATTTAACAATATTTCAGCTTTTTTTTTATAGCGAGGATTTACCCCCTCCAACACCTCCTGAATAACAAAGTCCGATACATCCCCCTGAACGTTAGGAGGTTGAAGCTCCTCTTGCTCTTGCTCTTGCTCTTGCTCAGGGGAAAAAAAAAGGTTTATTTTAGTCTTTTCCATTTCACCACACTTGGCCAATACCAGGTATCTTTGCAGGACTGCCTCGTAGAGTTTAGCCTTTTCGTAGTCGGATAAACCGGTTCTTTGAAGAATGTCTTTCATTTCTGAATCCAATTGGCGAGTGGTTGTGGTTCTGATATTTTCTTCACCGCTAGAAGCCCGCTTTATTTGTTCTAACTGGTGGCTAGGAACAAGGTACATTTTTTCGGCGTGTTCCATTATCTGTTAATTAAAAGGCTCGACAGCAGGGGGAGTGCAAAGCTTAACAAAGGGCCAATAAAGCCACCGGTTTGTTTTACAATAACCTTTTTTCTTTTTAGGGATAGCTTTTTATCGCTTAGCTTTTTAATAATTTTTCGGTTTTTTTTAAGGATGCTTATTTGTCGAGGTTTTAGAGGAATGTTTCCTTTTAAAGTGTTAAGCGCTATTTCTGAGATGGCCGCTACTAGGTCGTCAGATGCCGTACAGAGAATAGCCTTTCTTTGAGGTGGCTTGGCTTTGATAAGAAATTTTAAAAGAGCCAGGTTTTTTTTGCACACAGTAAGACATGTTTGTTCGGGTGGTGATTTTTTTTTAAATGGAGGATTAATAAAAAATAACTATTTTTATGGGTTTTTTTAAAGGTGTATGCACAGGGCCAGTCTGGGGGGAAAAGATCTGTTCTTAACCTGAGGTTTTCGGGCGTTGAAGCATTTAAATCCACCAGCAGATACCCGTAGGGGTTTTTGGTAGCGTCCTCAAAAGCCTCCAAAAAAAATTGTGTTTTACCAGGGTACATTTGCCAGGCCAAAGTGGTGACTTGTAGTTTATCGCGGGGGTTTTTAAAAAGAACCATATATTTAGTATTTAAATTAATTGTACGGCTTTTTTTTCCCTGACAAAACATATTTTGCACAATGTACATAATACTTAAGTTTTTGTGGTGTACGTATTTTGTAAAGGCTTTTTCAATTTCACCACTTTCAGAAGCAGACTCCATTAAATCATCTATAATAACCATATTCACTTTATTACTAGGAAATAAATGTTCATCATTAAAAGTATTAGGTAAACCTTCCAAAAATGTAATACAGGAAAATTTTTGCAGCAACTCTGTATACAGCGGTTGCCAACAGCTATAACACCACACAATATTTTCAGGCATACATGATAACAGTTTATGACCATTTTCTAACAACTGTTTTATAAAATATGATTTTCCAGAATTTGAGGGCCCACAAAGCAAACAGGAAAAGAGATGAACAAACTGAACGTGGTTTTTCATAATAATTAATACCCGTACGGCAAAGTTTTAAAAGCCTCCTCAAGGGCTCTTTTGTCGTAAATGACTTTTTGGGTTTTTTTTAGAGTTCTTGTTTCTATTAACCAGTGTTTTTTTACCCTTACGATTCCTGGTTGCTGTATTACGATTTCTTTTGGGTCCTCTCCCGCGGGGTAATCCCAGACGAGTTATTTTAAGCTTTCAAAATTAATTTTTTCACTGTTTCCTGAGTTAAGTGTGATTCCTTTTAATTTCATAGAGGTTTTACCGCTGGACAGTTTGTACCCGTATGTTTTAGGTCCCGCGGACACAAATTCCACAATGTGTTCATCTGGGGGTATTTCGCTAGTTAAGTCTCCTAAATAATCCCCTAGGGGTGGATTCCACTCCCCTTCTTTACTTACAAAAATTACAGAATCCGTATCATGATAAAGACACCGCTGCTGTAAACGATCTAACAAGCGGTAGAGCTCTAACCGAGCATAAGAGGTGGTAAAGCACGCTATAAACACGTTAGTGTTGCTGGAATGGGTGCAGTGTTATTTTGCGTACTTCCAAGACACTACGGCTGTATCATCATCGATAAACTCGCACGATGACACATCGTAATAAGGTACAAAAACGTACTTAAAGAGCTCGTCCGGGTCCGTTACTATACTAGTGTTAGTCAAATTTGTTCGCTGACCAAATTTTCCCCACAAGGAATTTAAAAACAGCTTTGAAATTTGTCTTTTTGCGGGGTTTACCTTAATTTTGTTTAGACGCAGACACACACCTTCTTTTTCACGGTACTCTTTAACGTACTGTTCTTTTTTAAGCTTGTCCGTACACCAGTGAGGAAACCCCGAGGCCTCTTGTTTTTGTCTTAGGTGTGTTTTAATATAGTCTGAAAACAGGGCATCTGAAGAGCGGTTAAAATGCCGGACTTCATAAATTTCAGCGATTTGTACCCTTTGTTTAAAGCCTCCACCAACTCTATTGTGCACCAAGTCCCTGTTAAAGCCCTCTCCTCCTGACTGTGCCCGCAGGGATCCTTTTGTTTTGTTTCTGCACAAAGGGCGCACAGGGGAAACATTAGTTTACCATCAACCCTGTATGGTAACACGGGAAAATACAAACCTCTTGGAGGGTACACTTTAACCTTGGCTATGCCAAAGTACTGGCCGATATCCCCAAAACCCTCATACACAATAACGGGATGTCCCACAGGGTACTGTTTAGTTTTGTTAACAAATGGGTAGAGGCTGGTAAAATCGTAGTAATGAACCTGCTCCCCGGGCTGCGGTTTGTAATAAAGGCAAATGGCGTTTGTTCTACCACTGTAAAGGGCGTCTCTAGGAACCAAAGGCTGTGGCAGCTTTTTTTCTTGTAAAAAATTTTCCACCCGGTTATCGTTTGCTAGCATGGCCTGCCACTCGTGTTCCCACACGGTCCTTACCTCAAACCCCTGGCTTTTTAAAAATTCAGCCTTAATAATGGTTCGGTTGTACAGCTGTCCGTAGGTTGCCTTAAGCAACGGGTTGTAATCATTTTCGCAATAGCAAATGGGGCACCCGTGAAAAAAACACCCGTTAAATTCAAAGGCCGTGGGTTTACCAGCTATAATGGCATAACCGTCCAAAAAATAGGACCCAGTTTGAAACTCGCCACCCTGCAAAGCGTGTTGAATGTAAATATTTTCAGTGTGGGCTACGTACATCAACCACTGAATGGCCGGCGTGGAATATCTCTTCTGCTGTTTGTGGTAATTGTCTAACGGCAAAAGCGCTATGGTTTGCGGCTTTAAAAAATTAAACCGGTACATGGCCATGCAAATCGAGGCCAATGTGAGGTGCTGAAAGGGATCTATACACTTAGTAGCCACTTCCTCATTATCCTTTCCGGGGTTTTTAACAATTTGCTTTTCGGTCATTTTTATAACTTCGTTTCTGAACCGGTCGCAAGCCTCTCGCAAAATTTCAACATCTTTTTGACAATAATAGCATAGTTCTTTTTGAAGATCAAAGCTGTTTTGGCGATTGCGCTGGTACCAGTTTAAAAATTCTTTTTTTTCTTCAGGCATCATGTAGTCTACTCCAAAGTACTCTATTTCGGGCATAGGTCCCACATAGTTTTGATTTTTAACGGTGTTAAAAAAGTGTGGAAAGTACCCCTTCGCTTCCTCAAACCCCATAGCTTTGGGTAACTTGCTAAGTTTCATGGGGAGAAAATTTAAAGAATCTATAAATTTAATGGCTAAGTTTACCACCGTCACGCAAATAAGTTTTCCCCCTTGCGTTACGGTGCTAACAGCCATTTTTTCTTTAATTAACTGCCTCAGAATAAAAGGGATAAAAGTGTATCCCTTAAAGCGCTTGTCTACAAAGGTTAAAACAAACTCGCTAATGCATTCTTCCCCCTTAAATTCCCAGCTAGTTTCTTTATTTAAATGCAAAGCATAAACATAATTTGGCACGTGTACCCCCGTTTCCTGCATACATTCAAAATCATAAAACACATAATCCTTTCCCTCTTCTGGAGACCAAATATTACGCATATAACACTCGTGACCCTCTATGTTGTCGGTTTTTTGATGGCACTGGGGACACTTTTTGCTTCTACACTGGTGATTTTTAACCATGTAGAAGCCGCATTTATCGCAAAAAATTCTGTTTTTACAATCATCTTTACCGCTGGTCGCCAAAGCGCTGTGCCTTTCTAAACAGTCGTCAGACCTGCAAAACAGCTTACAGCTGGGGCATCTTTTTTTTTCACCGGCCACTTCGAGGCACTCGGTGCTATTACACGTACGGCAGTGGTTTTTACAGGCGTGCTGGTGTTTGTGGCTATAGGGAGCATAACAGTAGTTGCACAAATACGGGGCGCCTATAAAGGCTTTAATATTTAAAATACCGTAAAAATGTTTGTTATGTAACAAAACAAAAACAGTTTGGGAACGCTGTACACCCCTAGTGGTAAAAAAACACCAATTTCCATTTTCATAATACAAAACGGTAATAGCTACCCCCAAGCGCTCTTCGAAAGAGCTCATGTCTGTCAAGCTAATCATTTTTTGGTCCGAAAACCCCAACTCCTGATGAAGGTGTTTGGCCCCCTCTAACAGCTGGGCATCTGTAAGTTTTTTATCTGATAAAAGACCCAGCACGCTACCGGCAAAACATAAGTTGTTACCCTGATTATTTAAATCAATTAAATGTTTTCTTTTTTTTTCAATAATTTTACTGTACGTAATAGTTTTTAGGGGTCTTACAGACCCAACTCCACCAAGCCTGTTTCTAATAATTGTAACAACCAGGCGTAAAGTTCCGGACCCCACAATCTCTGCATTACTTTGCAACACATTAACGATGTTATTTAAAAAATCTATGGCATTTAAATTTTCCCAAGGCCTCCGTAAAGAAAAGAGCGGGTGATTTAGCCCCGGGGCATCTAAGCGTAGCTGTACAAAATCTTCAGGACCCACCTGATTATTAATATCATCTAGCAAATTTTGAATAGCAATGTCGATGGCCGCCATGGCTTCTGTGAACCCCGTTACTCTGTCCAAATTAGCAAAACGAAATTCCTGAAAATATTCATATGCGTTAAACTCTCTTCGGGGTCTTATCCAGTGTCTTACACGCTCCAAATACACCTGTGGTTGTGTATCAGGAGCGGGGGAATCTGGACCTTCAGAAGAAGAAGAAGGGGTGGGAGGGTCTATTTCCCTTTCTTGGTTGGGGGGTTGTTTTTTTAAAATAGCTTTGGTTTTTTTTATTCTTTTTGCCAAAAGCCTTCTTAACATTTTAGATTTTTTCCATTTTTTTTCCAACCCCTTTTTACATTTTTAGGTTTCATGTGTAGTCACCCTCTTCCTTCCCCCTTTAACGCGCTTTCCACCTTTTCAATTAGTGCCCGGGTGTCTGCTATTTTTTGGTCTAAAACAACCCTTTCTTCTGGAAAATTTTGTTTTTGAAATACCTGAAGAATTAGCTTTGAAAACTTTTTATCTATTAAACGCTTTAAAGATGAACAAACACTAAACAGCTCTTTACAAGCAGCAACTGATGCGGCCAGCCCCACAGGAAGATTGTTATTTGTAGCAAGGGTTTTGCGGGTTCCGAGAGCTTGGGGGTTAACTTCTTCACCCTGCTCGAACCCACCCCTAGACACGGTTCCTTCTACAGAGTTGTTTATTTTTAAAGCTGATTGGGTCGGGGAGGCATAGGTCTGTTGAAAACGAGGGGCTTTACCGCCTCCGCCTCGCTTACCATGGTTTTTGAAAGTTGTAGAGGTAGCTTTGGGCGGTTCAAAAGCGGGGGGTCTGAGCCCCTTTCCCCCCGCCCTGAAAACGGATGCTGTTTTAGAGGTAGACTTTTTGGCCTTTTTTAATGCCGGCTGGTTTTGTTCAATAAGGGATTTAGACGTACAGGGCTGTTCAAAATCGGTGTGCTTAATACCCTTGCTTCCGACTGCAGCTGCCTCAGAAGGAAATTTTTTGCCCCTCTTTAAAGGTTGCGGGCTTTGGGCAATAAGGGATTTGGACGTGCAGGGCTGTTCAAAATCGGTGTGCTTAATACCCTTGCTTCCAACTGCAGCTGCCTCAGAGGGAAATTTCTTGGCCCCTTTAAGCGCTCTTCCCTTCAACATTTCTTCTTGAGGTATAACGCTTGATATGTCTGCCGATACACATAAAAATGTTTTTTAGCACGGGGTTTGTTTTTTTTTTTACTAACAACAACAAACATGTCCCCCAAATATATATATTTTAAAAACGTTTTTGCAATAAGGGGGCTAAAAACCGCGTTTAAGTATAATGTACAAAATAAAGCGCTCTTTTAGTTTACACCCCCCCTCCTTGGGGCTGTACAACGGCAGCTTTTGTACAGTAAAACCTTTAAGGGTTTTTTTCCCTAACAATAACAAACAAACCCCTAAAATGCACACTATTTAAAACGTCAATTTTAAAAAAAAACCACATATTTAAAAAACAGTTCACACCTTCGTCTGTAATTTCAGGAAAACCTATTGGGTGGTTTTGACTTCCATCTTGTTCTAAATTAAAAAAAATATAAATTTTTAAAACCTTTTTTTCTTAAAAATAAATTATACTTGTGTAGCATATTAATTGGCTTACCAAAATTTAAAGCTTCTAGCGCGGCATCTGGAATGGCAAGAAAAAAGTTCTCGTCCTATCTAAAAGAAAAAATGTTGGCTTTTAACTAAGCATAACGCTGTTATAATATCTTGGCGGCTCATACAAATTACAGTAAGGTTTCTTACCATGTTCTTGCTCCCCATAACGGTAGAAGTCTTGTATTAGCAATATTTCTTTAACAGCCTTGTTCAGTTTTTTGTCCCCCTATTTATAGGTTTAAACCTGCTTTTTTTAAAAAAAAAGGTTTTGCCTCCCACACCCAAAATTAATATTTAAAAAGGCGTTTCTTTAAAAAACAGGGTGTGTAAAGGGCACTTTTCTAGGAAAAAAGGCTAGTGTAGTTTTGGGGGGTGCCAAATACTTTAGCTTTAATGGCTAACAATGTTATTTTTTATAGTAAATGTGTTTAAACAGTTAATAAAAAGCCTTTGTAAATGGTAATATACCTATTTACAGCTTTGTAACCAAAAAGTTTTTAAAAACTGCAGCCTGTATTTTTTAAATTTGTTATATGGCCTTGGTTTTTAAAACAAAACTGCTAATTTAAAAATAAACCACCTTAAACTTTTACAAAACTTATTTTACATTGTTAATAAGTTAAAAAAATTAGGTATTACTTTAAAAACACATTTTAAAACGGTATATAGCTTTTGTTACAGGGTTTAAAAAAAAGCCGAAGGCTCTGGCTGTTTAGATAAGGGTGGAGGAGGGGGGAGGGGGGAGGGGGGTGGTGGTGGTTGTCTTAGTCGGTTTTTTAAAAAAGGCGGGAAGGTTTTTGGCTACAAGCTTTAGCTTTAAAACTTTAATGGTTAAAAAGCTTAGTTTTAATAGTAAGTAAGTTAGTATGCTTTTTAATACCTGATTTGGCTATGTTTTGCTTTAAAAGAAGACCTTCTTATGTTTTGTTCTTTTTATTTTTAATTTACTGACTTACAGAGGCTGTTTTTGCTAACAGCCACTCTGCTGCAAAAGCCTGCTGTTTTTACTTTAAAATGTGCTAATTTAAAAATAAACCACGTTAAACTTTTACAAAACTTATTTTACATTGTTAATAAGTTAAAAAAATTAGGTATTACTTTAAAAACACATTTTAAAACGGTATATAGCTTTTGTTACAGGGTTTAAAAAAAAGCCGAAGGCTCTCGCTGTTTAGATAAGGGCGGAGGAGGGGGGAGGGGGGAGGGAGGGGTGGTTGTCTTAGTCGGTTTTTTAAAAAAGGCGGGAAGGCTTTTGGCTACACGCTTTAGCTTTTAAACTTTAATGGTTAAAAAGCTTAGTTTTAATAGTAAGTAAGTTAGTATGCTTTTTAATACCTGATTTGGCTATGTTTTGCTTTAAAAGAAGACCTTCTTATGTTTTGTTCTTTTTATTTTTAATTTACTGACTTACAGAGGCTGTTTTTGCTAACAGCCGCTCTGCTGCAAAAGCCTGCTGTTTTTACTTTAAAATGGTTCGCGTTAGCCTAAAATTAAAAAAAAACAAACCTTTTTTTGTTACAACACGTTAGTTTTATAGCCCTAAACTGTTTTTGCACACTTACGTGTTATTAAAACACCTATGCCTAAATAAAGGCTATGGGTCTGCAGGTTTCCTTTTCATTTTTATTTGTTAAATAGTAAAAAAAAGCAATCTTTTCTCTAATCCACTAACTCACAAAAACTGCTTAGCTAACAGGCGCTTTGCTTCTTTGTCTTTCTAATTTACTGGTTTACAAAATAAGGGATATATAAACCGCATGTTACTAAAAAACCTAGGATGCTTCTGCATACTTTTTATTACAACACATACAAAAAAATTGGTTTTTTAATTCCTTTGCAAAACTTAAGGTAACTTTAACATGTGTTAAAAATGGTGTATTAGTAAAAGCTTATGGTTTTAACTTTTATAAAAACCCTTTGTAAAAGGGCTATGTGGCAAAAAAAATGCTAGGGGTCTGTCTCTTTAGATAAGAAAAAACAGTTGGGGGGGGGAAGGCAGCTGGATTACAAATATGGGGACTATAAACCGCCTGTTACTAAAAAACCTAGGGTGCTTCTGTATAATTTTTTATTACAACACATACAAAAAATTGTTTTTTCGAGTCCTTATCCTTTTGCAAAACTTAATGTAACTTTTTAAAGAGTTTGAAAAAGAAGCAGCCTTCTTCTTTCTGATTCGCTGACTCACAGAGACTGCTTTGCCATGTGTTGTTCAGCTTCTGCTAAAGGGTCTGGTTGATTAGATAAGAGCAGAGCAGGGCTCTGGTGCAGCTTCACAGTTTTTACTAAAAAATAAGCAGAGCTAGTCTAAAACCTAGGGAAAAAAACTTTTTTTTGTCACTATACATTACTTTTATAATCCTAAACTGTTTGTGCATGCTCTTTTTTTAAGAAAACACCTATACCAAAGGACTGTGCCTTCATTTTGGCATGTCTTTTACCTCTCTTTGTTGTTAAATGGGGAAAAAAACAATCTTCTTCTCTCTAATCCAGTGGTTTACAAAATAAGGGGTTTATAAACTGTTTGTTACTAAAAACCTAGGGTGCTTCTGCCTCCTCCTTTTTTATTACAACACATACAAAAGGGTTGTGTCTTAGGTTTGTCTTTTCCAGTCATTTTCCCTTTGCAAAACTTAATGTAACTGTAACTTCTGTTTGTTAAAAAGCACGAAAAAGAAGCAGCCTTCTTATCTCTGATTCACTAACTCACAGAGGCTGCTTTGCTAACAGGCGCTTTGCTTCTTTGTCTTCCTAATTTAATGGTTTACAAAATAAGAAATATATAAACCGCCTGTTACTAAAAAAACCTAGGGTGCTTCTGCATACTTTTTATTACAACACATACAAAGGGGGTGTTTTTTTTTATTCCTTTGCAAAACTTAAGGTAATTTTAACATGTGTTAAAAATGGTGTATTAGTAAAAGCTTATGGTTTTAACTTTTATAAAAACTCTTTGTAAAAGGGCTACGTGGCGGGAAAATGCTAGGGGTCTGTTTCTTTAGATAAGAAAAAAACAGTTAAAAGGGCGGGGGGAGAGAGGACGGGAGGGGGGAAAGGAAGGGGCTGGCTCTTGCTTAAACTCTTAAAACACTAGGATTGGTTGGTTCAGGAAAATGAATTCTATGACGCTGTTGTAAAACCACCTCTGATTGGGCCGATCCAAAAGCGGTGATAACAAGCTGGAGAGTGTCAGAAGCAGGAAATCTCCCTCATTCTACAGAAAGACGGGCAAAGGTAACAATTCTCTCTCTTTCTCTTTAATCCTACCCTGTGCTCTCTATCTTTGCTCTTTGCAAAGCGGACTCTCTCCTCGCTTTTCTTGTTTTGTAACCCGCCCTGATTCTGAATGCTTTTTTACCCTGTGCTTACTAAACAGACTCTGCCTGCTTCTCTCTCTGTCTCATTCTGATTACGCCACGTGCTCTCTATCTTTGCTCTTTTTAATTAATCTACACTGATATCGAATGCTTTTTTACCCCGGGCTTACCAAACAGGCTTTGCCTTGGTCAATTTTCCTTTTAAAACTCGTTTTTTCTTAACCTGCATTGGCATTAACAAGTTTTAATGTGTTTTATTTACTAGGGTTAAACCAGAAAAGCTGCCTCGTTTTACAAAAAGACTGCAAAGGTAAACATTTTTTAATTTTACCCTGAGCTTTATTGTATTTTTCTTAGCCACATTTTTATAGAGTTTTTACCCTGTGCTTACCGAACAGGCTTTCTCTTTGTCAATTTTCCTTTTAAACCTCGTTTTTTCTTAACCTACATTGGTATTGACTAGTTTAAATACGTTTTATTCACTTTTATTACACTGCTTTAGTACATTTTCTTTTAAACATAGTTTTTAATGTTTTTAAAAGCCTTTTTCTTACTACCCCTTTATAGTTTTTGGCCATGTGCTTACTTAACAGGTTTTGCTTCAGTCAATTCCCCTTTTAAACCTAGCTGTATTGTTTTTAATATTAATTAATAATATTAAAAAGCTTTTTATAACCTATGTTGGCAGTCAATAGTTTCAATCCCTTTTTTACCCAGGGCACCCCAAACAGGATTTGCCTTGGTTAATTTTTTTTAAACCTACTTTTTAAGTATTTCTTATAGTTTTTGCTTATGTCCTTACAAAACAGGTTTTGCTTCAATTAATTATCCTTTTAAACTTAGTTTATAATGTTTTTTTCTTAACCTACATTGGTATTGAATAGATTCAATGCTTTTTTATCCTGTGCTTAACAAACAGGTTTTGCCATAGTAAATTCCCTTTATAAACCTAGTTTTCAATATTATTTAACTTTTATCTTAATCCACCCTGATATTTAATACACTTCCCCTAGTCAAACACACACACACACATTTTTTCAAAATGGCCGACAGCGCCAACCAAAACGGGGTGGGAAGGCGGGACAAAAGCCCTAAAAGGGGCGTGGAAACCTGTCAAAATTGCATGGTGATGAATACTATCGAGCTTATTACTACTACTGTTGCTCCTTCAACATGATAAGTTCTCAAGCAGCATGTTTCTTACTTTGCCCATCTGTCAATTTTGATGATTATTGATGGAAATATTTTGCCATTGGGATGTGTGTTTACACAGAAACTGACATTTACCATCAAATACACAATTCTTCCAAGCCTGCCTAGTCTGCAGTTGATGGGTTTAGAGGGACACATTCACTCTTCCAGGTCCCCATTCCAGGCCTGTGCTCTCCAGGTTGTCAACTTCCCGCACTGCTGGGATCCTTCCCTCATTTCCCCCCAAACCACTGCCCCACCCCCACTTCTGGGGTCTCCTCCCTACACTGTCTAACTCCACTGCTGGCAGGATCCCTTCCTGTTCCTTTCATTTCCTGCCTCCACTCTGGGCAAAAGCTCTGCACTCTTCCCACACCAGAAGTTGAACCCAGGCCACCTGGGTGAAAACCAGGAATCCTGACCACTAGCCCATATGGGACTATTGTTGCATCTGACGAAGTGGGTATTCACCCACGACAGCTCATGCTCCAATACGTCTGTTAGTCTATAAGGTGCCACCGGATTCTTGGCTGCTATTATTACTACAACTCAGGCCTTGGCTACACTGGAGAGTTACAGTGCAGGTGGTGGCTTTACAGTGCTGTAACTTACTCCCCGTCCACACTGGCAAGGCACATACAGCGCTGTATCTCCCTGGCTACAGTGCTGCATGTGCTCCACCTCGACAAGAGGAATAAAGAGAACAGAGCTGGTGATGCAGCGCTGGGGTGCCAGTGTAAACAGTGATTAATCTTACTACGCTGTCACTGACCTCCAGAACCTTCCCATAATGCTTTAAGTAGAGATAACGCTCTTTGTTTTGGTGTTATGCCTCTGTTTGTTTTGTTGTGAGCTCAAGGCTCCCGGAGCTGCTTATCTAAAAACCAAACACAGTTACTGTTTGCAGTGAATGAGCAGAGGCAGGGGGATCCCTTTGGAACACCCACAGCTGGTGTTTGCTTGAGGAGAGAAGCAGCCGGGTGGGCACGGAGGGTGGTCTGTTTTGGATCTGCAGCTTATCTGGTCTGTGAGGAAAAAAACAAAGGCGTCTATTTGCATTTAGTGAATGAGAGAGGGATGGGGGAGGAGGCTTGAACTTGCCAGGCAGGGAGCTGACACAGTGTCAGCTCCAAAAATCCACTCGCTCTGTCTCCCCCACGCTCCGTGTCACACTCCACCCCACCCTCCTCTTTTGAAAAGCACATTGCAGCCACTTGAATGCTGGGATAGCTGCCCATAATGCACCACTCCCAACAGCGCTGCAAATGTGGCCATGACAGAGTGCTGGTAGCTGTCAGTGTGTCCACACTGCAGCGCTTTCCCTAAACAGCTGTAGGAAGACAGCTTTAACTCCCAGCGCTGGACAGCTGCAAGTGTAGCCAAACCCTCTCTAAGCCGACCCCTTATGAGAACAGCAGGGACTAGCATGACTAGATGTCCCGATTTTGGGGTCTTTTTCTTATATAGGTGCCTATTAACCCCACCCCCATCCCAATTTTTCACATTTGCTGTCGGATCACCCTAGCAGGGGTTGCACACAGGGCTGCATTAACCTTCAGGTGCTGAGGTTCCCCTCTCTCCATTCCCAGAGCCTGTGTTCAGGAAACAGACATCAGGGCTCCCAGGTGCTGCACAGACCATGACTGAGATAAGACCCCATATTATGCAAGGTGCTGTACAAACCCTGGCCAACACTGAGACACCCAGGAGGTTCCCCTCAATTTCCCTGAGCCTCTGCTGCCCAACTTCTTCTGAATCCCTCTGGCTCACCCCCCCCCACACACAAAAAACATACCTTTCCAAACAGTCCTTCTTTCCTTGCCCCCTGATTCTGGTTTCACACCCTGGGACCATCTCCTCTCTTTGTCTCTCCCCCTCCAGGTGAAGCAGAGATGGAGGCAACTTCAGCCACTGGAGTCAGCCTCAGTGAGCACTGCAGGCAGCCCCGGGGGAGGGGGGGTGTTCGCAGACACAGGAAGGGAGCAGGGGGTGCTGGGAAGAAGGCGGCAGGAGAACAAAGCTCAGAGACCCAACATGGGGAAATTCCAGGGGGCGGGGTTATGACACATCCCAGGTGCGGGCAGCTCCTGGGGCCGGGGCTCTGGCTCAGCTCGGGGGCGGGCCAGCTCCTCGGGGCGGGGCTCCAGCACAGAGCAGGGGCGGAGCAGCTCCTGGGGGCGGGGCTCTGGCACAGCCCATGGGCAGGGCAGCTCCTCGGGGCGGGACTCCAGCACAAAGCAGGGGCGGGGCAGCTCCTGGGGGCGTTGCTCCGGCACAGAGTGGGGGCGGAGCAGCTCCTGGGGGCGGGGCTCTGGCACAGCCCATGGGCAGGACAGCTCCTGGGGGCGGGGCTCTGGCACAGTCCATGGGCAGGGCAGCTCCTGGGGGTGGGGCTCTGGCACAGCCAGGGGGCGGGGGAGCTCCTTGGGGCGGGGCTCTGGCACAGCCCATGCGCAGGGCAGCTCCTGAGGGTGGGGCTCTGGCACAGCCCGGGGACGGGGAGCTCCTCGGGGCGGGGCTCTGGTACAGCCCATGGGCAGGGCAGCTCCTGGGGGTGGGGCTCTGGCACAGCCCGGGGGGGGGGATCTCCTGGGGACGGGGCTCTGGCACAGCGCATGGGCAGGGCAGCTCCTGGGGGCGGGGCTCTGGCTCAGTTCAGGGGCGGGGCAGCTCCTGGGGGTGGGGCGGTGGCACAGTCCGGGGGCGGGGCAGCTCCTGGTGGCAGGGCTCTGGCACATTGTGACGAGGAGCAAGGGCTGAACAGCTGCTTCCTGGTTCTCCACGTGCTGCCAGCAGCGCTGGAGCTGCCCGAGCCGGAGCGGAGCCGCTGTTCTCAGCTGCAGCCAGGATCTGCTCCCGGCCCCGCTGAGATCCAAGTGGGGACAGAAACTGGGGCCCGGGGGTTCCCCTTGGTGTGGCTGGCGGGGGCGGGAGGGGAGAAGCAGGAGCTGCAGGCGGGGGAAGGGCGGTGGGACATTGTGACCCGGAGCCCCTGGGGAATGAGAGGCGCTGGGGGGCAGGAAAGTGACTCTGCCCCAGGGAGCCTGGGAGAAGCCTTGAAGGCGCCTCGGTCCCAGTGGAGCTGCAGGAGGATTCGCCCGCCCGCCCTGCTGGGATGGGGGGGGGCCGGGGCCCGGCCGTCGTGTGGGGGGGAGAGGCGGACCCCGGGCCAGGCGGGGGGGGCGGTGTATTAAATCCCTCCCCATAGCAATGTGCTATTCCCGGGCACTGCACATTCAAAGTAGCAGCCACTGAATCCGCTGCCTTTCCCCCTGCCCGGACCAGCCGTAACGTTCTGCCGGGCACTGGGGGCAGGGCTGAAGCGGGGCAGGGGAGTAACAGGGAGCGTGGGAGGGGCGGGCGCATAGCAGGAAATTGATGGGCGGGGGGGATTAGGCAGCTGGAGGCAGGGTTCGTGCGGGGCTAAAGGGCACAATCCGGGCTGGGTGGAGGAGCAGGAGTTGAGCTCAGGGGGAGGCGCTGGCAGAGCCCCCCCCTTTGGTGTGAGGGCGGAGGTGTCGAGGGGTGAGGAGAAGCTGGAGTTGCAGGGGGGGGAGGTCACTGGGGTGGGGGGGATAGATCTGTCTCTGTGCAGCCAGGACATTCCCGGAGTGGGAGGGAGGTGATTTAACTGGATCCTGTCCCTGTTTTTGCCACTTCCTCCCACACACACATTCTCTCAAGATTTCCCCTTTTCTCTCTCATTATCACACGTGACTATAAAATCCAGGGAGATTCTCCTCCCCTCCCCCAATGATCAGCTCTCTAATTGCCTCTGATTTTCCCTTTTCCCTCCATACTTCTCAAATGTCAATTTAAAATCTCTCCAATGAGGGGTGGATTTTCCCACCCATTTTATCTGCAGCGATTTGTCCTTGTTTGGGTGGGAAATTGTTGCCCTGGGTCATTCCCCAGAACATGGCTCCCACTGGAGTGGGATGGGATGAGGTTCCCGTTCTCTGCCAAGGCAGGGAAGGGAAGGGAAGAGCACATCCCACATGGAGACTGCCCAGACCCCATTTCCCAAATCCCCTGCGGCCCCCCTTCCATTGTCCAGGGAGCCTTCCAGCTCCCCCCCGCCCTTAAATCAACTCCTCAAAGGGCTCTGAGCTGCTCACGTGAATGGTTGCCCCGTGGCCGGGGGGGACCATCACATTCTGTTTATGTATTGGACAGTCATATAAAATCCAGTCCAACAGTCCCCCGTTTCCAATAGTTATTTAATAGCAACATCAAATCCCCTCCGATCTTGGTGGTTTTCTCTCTTGTTATCAAATGTCGTTTGTGACAGGGTTCTCTCTGCGTGTCTCAAAGATTGCTATAAAATACCCCAAACATTTGCCCCACTTCTCTCTAGTTGTTTTATTTCTAATTGAATATGATGGGTTGTTTCCCAATGTGCTAAGATGCAGCCGCCTCTGGGGTGGATCCATGGTGGCCATTATTTGCTAGTGACAGCCCGTGGATCTTTCTTGCCCTCCAGGCCTTCCATTCTCCTGTTAAAGAAGCACTCCCCAGGCTCCCTCTGCCTGTGTGACTGGCCAGCAGGAGGTGGTGTTAACTTTCTAGCCACTTCTCACACTCTGTGAGGTAACACTTGCAGGGGCAGGGAAGGTGTCTGTGTGCGGAGATTGCAGCTGAAGGGGCATTGTGGTAGGGGGAGGCCTCTGGGTGGCTGGGCAGGGGGTACCCTAGTCAGGTTGGTGGGTTGTGGACGTTTGTGGTTTTCGGGGTTGGTGGTTCTGATGTGCCCATCCCTGAGGCTATGGGTCCTGGAGGTGGGTATCGCTGGGGGCCTGGTGGCGGCAGAACAGTGGGGGTGGGTGTCTCTTGGGGAGGCGGGACAGAGGGTTAGAGGGAGCCTGGTTCTGTGCCAGGGGCTCTGTCTGTGCTTCCCCCGATGGTTCCTGGCTTTGTTGCCATGCCCAGTGCACAAAGCTGAGGGAGGGGAACCCTGGCACTAGGTGAGGGCATGCCAGGGAAGCAGAGTGATGGGTCGCACTGTAAAGCATCAGGGGGTCACACTGGGCAGAGGAGGGGGTCCCAGGCAAATGTCAGGGTAGATCGTTCTGGAGGGTGGGGAAGTTCCTAGGCAGGCAGTGAGGGACTGAGTTCCCAGTGGGTGGGGGGGGGGGTCCCTTGAGGGGGTCCCTGGCTGCTGGGGGCTCTTGGTGGGGGGAACCCTTTGGGATTCCCAACCTGGCAATCATGGTGTGGTGGGGGTTCTCTGGCCGGTGGGACTTTGAGGGGTATCTGGGGTCCCTGGCCAGGGACTCTGGGGGCTGCGTCCCAGGGAATATCTGATGGGATCTTGGCTGGGGGGTGTCTGGGGCCCCTGGCAGGGGGGTCTGGGTTCTGGGTACTAGGGGGTGTCTGGGGGCTGCTGCTAACCATGATCCTTCTCTCTGGTCAACTTGTACCAGACTTCTGGCTCCTAGTCACCAGGTCACCAAGTCCATTCCCCAGTCATGTGCCCTGTCACTGTGATAACTTTCTGTCCACTTAGCAAACACTGTTAGTGTGAAATCACAGAATTTACTTTTCTCCTCTTTTGAAAACTGCAGGAACTTTCGGTTCCATTTGGAAAATTTTTGCCCCCAGTCCTTGTCCTAGATCTGCGGGGGTGAGGGAGGTGGGAAGGGAGTCAGCACTGCCACACGATGGTCTTTTCCACAGCGTTCTGAACTCATTCTTTCTGAAATCTGGTGTAATTGAGACCGTTGTTAGTCCAGAGTCACTGTATGGAAAGACAAGGAGTGATTCCAGATGGACAGTGGGTCAAATGAGATCAGCCATTCTCCCTGTGAGGAGGGACTCCCATTAGCTGCTCTCCCCAGAGAGCTAAAGGAGGGAAGCTGCTCATACACTCTGTCCCTCTCTGCTCAGGATATTGGGGTTCAGCTTCCTGGGTCAGATGCTGCAGCCTCCATTGTGATCTGGGAGACCAGACTTGGCAGCTGCTGCTCCCCCAGTGGGGCTCTGTGCTGGGAAGTGACCTTAATTAAAGCTTCTTCTCTGCCCGGCCCAGGGGATGACTTTCTGCAGCTGGTCCTAGCCCCCTAGGGCAGTTCTGGGCCCTGTTACTACTAAATTCTGAGCCAGAGTCTCCAGGTAACTGAAAGACCTCAGGGAATGTCCTAGGGTCTGGCAAGAAAGTGACTCTGCACAAACAACACCACCTCATTTCTCCTCCCATTAGCGGTTGCCAGGAGGAAATCCAGCCATGGGAGAGCAAAGCCCCCAGGAATGGGACTGTCCCAGCCAGAGGGGCAGGGAGAGAGGACAGGGGAAGGAGAGACTGAAAGGAGCAGTGGGAGAAATGAATGTGGGGGAGAGATTTCCAGCTCTCTAGTCACCCAGACGCATGTATTGCTGCATCCTGGGGCAGAACCACTTTCCAGTGAACAAAACAAGGATCAGCAGAGCAAAAGCCAGTTCCTGACTCCATATTCCCCCTGCTGGGGTGTGGCTGCCGTGGGGTCAGTGTCTGAGGGAATCCCCCACAGTGACTCCTTTGGTTCTGCTCTTTTCTAGCCTTGTGTTCAGAGAAGGGGTGAGGGGAGAGAGAAGGGAGGTTAAAAATGTGTCTGTGGACTTAGCCTGGCAGGAGGGACCAGGTCTAAATTGTAATAAACAGATTGAGCATTTCCCAGCATGACAGAATCTAGGGTGTCTGTCTGCAGGGAAAGGGCCTGGGGGAATTGTGATGTGAAATTAAGTAAAACCGGTTCTGAAACGCCCACAACTGCCCTTCTCCCCCAGACAGGCTGCAGAATGTTTTGCTCCAGCTCATCCGAGCCTGGCGTGGGACAGGGAAGAGAAATGGCTGCAGTGGAGTCAGTCCAGGTAGAGATTATCGCGGGATTGCTGGTGGGTTCCTGCTGGAGGAAAGGGAGAGCAAATACACCAGAGGTGGGAAGGTTTGCAGAGTCTGGTTTGGAGGTTGGAGCGGGGCAGGAAATTCACAGCGTGGGGAAAGGAGGAGGCCAGGGTGTGGCAGACCTGCTGGGAGTTCTTTACTAAGTGGCCTAGATTCTAGGAACAGACCCAGGAGGTTTGGAGGTGGAAATGCCCTAATTTGTGAAGAGAGAAAATAACCCACCTACATGGAGCTAGTCAAACTGACCAGACTCCTAGTGCTGGAGCCTGACCTCATTAACCATCAGCTGCTGTGAGATATAAAGGGGACACCCATGAGTCAGGCTTATTGGAGCTGCCTCTCCCTTCATATCCCGCTCCTCACAATGAGGAGGGTGTTGGGCATCCTACCAGCGAGCTCTCCCTGGACCCTGCTAGGGGCTCCATCTCCTGTATCAGTCAGTGGCTAGTAGGGGGGTGATGGATATGCTGGGAGAGATAAGGGGCTCTCTCTTCATCCCCTCACTCTGGCATTTGCTGGATACTTTGAGCCAGGTCGAGGTGGGACTCTCCTGACTATGATCCACCCAGAGCTTCCATTTGATTCACTCTTCTCTGCCACAAATAGTGGGGCTGTGAGTGGGGCAGCAAGTCCTTAGTGTTGGACTCTTACTCTTTCAGGGGCTGGTGACCTTCAAGGAGATGGCTATGTATTTCACCAGGGAAGAGTGTTCTCTGCTGGACCCCACTCAGAGAGCCCTCTACTGGGATGTCATGCAGGAGAACTATGAGACTGTGACCTCGCTGGGTAAGGGTTCCTGTCCCTTCTGTTCTTGGAAGGGGAAATGAAGAGTGAAGGTTCACGCCACCCCCACAATGCCATCTGTACCCTGTCCTGTTTCAGTATCACCCCAATAGGCCAGTGACACACATAATACCAGAGACCCTCCTCTGCTGCAGAACACTTTGGGAACAGAGCACAGGAGCCGTATTGCACAGTGTCAAATATCTCCTGTTTGCTCAAGTGAAACTGGGGGTTAGGTCTGGCATAACTGTCCCATACCCCTAATCATTTTTGTTGCCCTTTTCTGAACCTTTTCCAATTCCAATATATCTATTTTTGAGATGGGGTGACATGTGCATGCAGTATTCAAGATGTTGGTGTATCATGGATTTATTTGCTGCTTTTTCAAATATGATCTATGAGATATTCTGTCATATCTATCACTTTCTTAATTATTTCCTACATTGTTCACTTTTTTTCCACTGCTGCTGCACATTGAGTGGATGTTTTCAGAGAACTATCCACAGTGACTCCAAGATCCATCTCTTGAGTGGAAACAACTAATTTAGACCCCATCATTTTGTATGTATAGTTGGGATTGTGTTTTCCAATGGGCTGCACTATGTGCTATCCTGTCATCTAGTACTGCTGAGATCCTGGATTCAGTAATATCCCTGCCCTTCCTGTTCCCTTTCTCCACCGAACCCCGCCAGCCCATGCTTCCTGTTCCCAGCTTCCCCAGGATTCTCGCACTGTCTCTGAACCTCTCTGTCAGCAAGAAGCAGTGCCAGGGACACTTGCCCTCTGTCTGGAGTCTTCGATTTCTGGGACATGGATTTACTTTCTCTGTGTTGTAAGAGGCTCTGTCATAATGAGTGTCTGTGATGTTACCCAGAGTACAATCTGGACTGTTAAATAGCTGTCCCCTCAGTCCTCCAGCATGGGGTGCCTTTTCCACTGTTTTCCCTCGAGAACAGCCCCTCTTGGCCAATTAACACACAGTCTCCAGCATGTAACTCACTCCCAGCTACACAGTATTGAGTGCTGCTAGACAGCCACTCATGAATTACACCTCAGGAGAAAACCAGCAAATTCTCAAGTGCCCAACTTTCCCCCAGAAATGTGCATCTTGCACTGTTCGGCACGCTACTGAACGACCCAAGCTCATATGAAGTCTGTCATTTCATCAGCGGAAAATGACATGCACCAGCTTGTTATCCCAAACAGAGTTTCCAACACACTTCAATCCACACATACTGGTTAGATGAACAATAAACCAAGATTGTTAACTACCAAAAACTAAAACTAGGCCCAGTCCATGAAAGGGGCACTCCCAGGAGAGACTGTATAAAGGCTGGAACATGAAACACCTTTGTAAACCTGAGACAGCTGCCTTGGGGACAATGACAGGGAGAATCCCCCAAAGTGACTCCTTTGTTTCTGCTCTTCTCTGGCCTCCGATTGTTCCTTCCAACGTGGAGTACTTTGCACTTGTCTCTACTGAATTTCATCCTATTTACTTCAGATCATTTCTCCCGTTTGTCCAGATCATTTTGAATTTTAATCCAATCCTCCAAAGCACTTACAACCCCTCCCAGCTTGGTGTTGTCCGCAAACTTGATATGTGTAAGAGAGAGACTGTTACTGGGAGGGTTTCCCCATGTGTCAGAGGGTTACACCCTGGTGGAAGGGATCTAGGCCTGTACTGGAATAAGGTCACTCTGTGCTTCACAGTGTGCTAGAACCTAGAATGTGCATTAGCAGGGGAAAGGCTGGGGGGAATCGGCTTGGGGAATGGACAAAAGCCTAGTCTGAATTCTCACACCTTGCCCTTTTCACCCCGGCAGGCCAGAGAATAACATCCATGTTTCGCTGCAGATCATCTCGTCCTCCCAGGGGCAAGGAAATGGCTGCAATGGAGCTGGCTCAGGTAAGAGATTATCAGGGCGGCGGGCTCTGCTTGGAGGTTGAGGAGCAGTAAATGCATAAGAGGGTGGGAATTGCTAGAGGTGGTGGGAAGCAGGAAATATCTCGGGTGGAGAAAGGGAGGGGACAGCATGCGACAAACCTGCTGAGACTTGTGTAGTGTAGGGCGTGATGGGTTGTCACCTCCAGGAGGCAGTTTGTGGAGCTTCTGGGAACTGCTGTGTCCTCTAACCCTCACGCTGGGCTGGCCCTTCTCACACTGCTTTGCTGGAGATTTCGCCAGCCTCTCCAGGGCCTGTTATCACCCAACACAACAGCAGGTGGCGCCATGCAGCCAACTAAGCTACCTGAGTGCGTTACCTAAGCCACTCAAGGACAGATAGAAGACAAGAGCCAATTTCCCACTCCCCAACCTTGCACACTTGCTGTAGTATAAATCCAGAATGATACCATCTTATAGTGCACAGGGATCTCTATAATGCAAGCTCATTAATGTAGTTCCCCTTCCCCTCGATATGGGACAGATGTGCACAACAAGCTGAGATTTTCCCCAGACACTTCACTCAAAATACGCTGGTTAAGATAAAGCATCAAACAAGTTTATTAACTGCAGAAAGATAGATTAAGTGATTATAAGTGATAACAAACAGATCAAAGCAGATTATTTAGCAAATAACCAAAACTCAGACTAAGCCTAACATACTAGATGGATAGAATTTGAATTAGCAATTTCTCACCCTGACTGATGGTACAAGAAGTCCCCCAAGTTTCCATACACAAGCTAGAAATCTCTTGATCCTGGGAGCAGCACTTCCCCCACATCCTGTTTTTGTTTCTCAGGTGTTTCCAGAAGTTCTCTTGTGTGGAGAATGAGGGCAAAGAGATGATGTCACACCCCACCTTATGTAGCTTTTCCATATGGTGGGAACCTTTTGTTCCAAACTCAGTTCCTAGTCCAGTTTGTGGAAAAATACAGGTACTAAAATGGAGTTTAGTGTCATGTGGTCTGGTCACAGGCCCTGCTGAGTCATAGTAGCCATGACTCATAGGCCTGGCTGAAACATTCACAGGAAGGCTAAGCTCTTCCACAGTCCATTGTCTTTGTTGAGCCATCAGCACTGTCTGGCTTCTTCATTGTTGTACCTGAAAGGCTCATTGTGGGTGTTACCCAGAGTAAGCACATTTGAAATACAGATACAGAGTCAATATCCATAACTTCAGATACGAACATGATATGTGCACACAAATAGGATAATCATATTCATGCAAATCAGAACTTTTCCAGTGACACCACACATGATGCATCTTCTACAAAATAGATCATAATTATGTCCTAATCATATTATAATCATACCACTATGATGAATATGGGGGTGTAGTGTCAGATAGGTCCTAATTTCAAGGCACAGGAGTTGGAATGGAACTTCCTCTCTTTGTGGAACAGGAAATAACCCTCCAGCCAGGGCTGGGACAACTTCCCAGACTCTCAGTGATGGAGCCTGAATCTACTGACATTTCATTAATTACCACCAACCCCAATCTTTGTGGCAACTGTAAACTTTATCAGTGATGATTTTGTACTCTCTTCTAAGTCATGGATAAGAATGTTAAATAGCACAGGGCCAAGAACCAATCCCTGCAGGAACCTGCTAGAAAGAAATCCACTCGATCATGGTTCCCCATTTACTATCAGAGTTTTTAATCTATTTAATGTATGCCGTGTTTATTTTGTATCATTCTAGTTTTTTTAGTAAAAATATTGTGCTAATCAAGTCATGTCCCTTACGGAAGTTTAGGTATATTACATCAATACTATTAGCTGCAACCAAACTTTTGATCTCATCCAATAAGGATATCCCGTTAGTTTGATAGGCTCTATTTTCTCTAAACCTTTGTTAATGGGCACTACAATTCTGACCTTCTAACTTCTATTCTTTATGATTGACTTCCCCTTTCTTCCATATATTTTATTTGGAGAGTGCTTGGATTCCTACCAGGGAGCCACTATCAGGGTCCAGAGACAGCCCCATCTCCTATATTAAGCTCTGGCTAGTAGCTATGTGATAAATGTGAAGACCCTGCTTCTGTCTGTCAGATGGGAGACACAAAGGTTCTCTCTTTCTACCCTCTGATGCCTCCTGGCTGCTGTAAGCAAGGTGGGGTGGGACTCTGTTAACATGTGCCTCCCGGAGCTTCCATTTCCCTGGTGCTGCTGTTCCGTGAATAGTGGGGTTGTGAGTGGGTCAGCAGGTACTGAGTATTGGACTCCTGCTCTTTCAGGGGCCGGTGACCTTCGAGGAGGTGGCTGTGTATTTCTCCAGGGAAGAGGGGACTCTGCTGGACCCCACTCAGAGAGCCCTCTACAGAGATGTCATGCAGGGGAACTATGAGACGATGGTCTTGCTGGGTAAGGATTCCTGTCCCTTCTGTTCTTGGAAGGGGAAATGAAGAGTGAAGGTTCATGCCACCCCCACAATGCCATCTGTACCCTGTCCTGTTTCAGCATCACCCCAATAGGCCAGTAACATACATACTACCAGAGACCCTCCTCTGCTGCAGAACACTTTTGGAACAGAGCACAGGAGCAGCATCACACAATGTCAAATATCTCCTCTTTACTCAAGTAAAACTGGGGTTAGGTCCAGCATAATGAACAGAAGCTTCCTACCCCCAGCCTTCTCTCAAACCCTGAGCCTTCTCTACCCAAACCAGAATGTGCTTGGGGTGTAACAAGCAGGCAGCTGGAGTCAGAGCTGCCAGTCCAGGGTTACTTATCATACAGACACTCAGTGCGTCCTTGAACGCTGGCTGGGAGTATCCAGACAGGGGAGCTCCAGCAGCAGAACACTGAATCTCACCCAGGATTACAGATGACACAACTCCTCGCTGATCTGGATTGCACCCCAGCATGTGAAAATGGCCTAGGTTGGTAGTGACACTTCTTGAGACATGGAGAGTCTTGCTCCCATATCACCAGGTGTAATAAAAATAACAGGAAAGGCCAAATATGGAAAACTGATTGTTCAGCTTGCTTTTGACCTGCATCATATTTTGCAATATATTCCAAATAAGGAAATTAACGTGCAACGTATGTGTCATTGTTTGTGGTTTTAAGCTGTAAAAGGCTTGTGTGATTTTTAGCTCGGGAACAGTATTCCAATAGCTGTCGCCCCCTGCGTGCTTGTAACCAAGAAAAGAGCCTCAGGCTGAGCTGATTCAAATATTAATCCTGTGGTCGTTTCCACAACAGCCTCAATAGGTCCCTGTGATGGAATGTAAGGCTACATCTAGACTACCCACCGTATCGGCGGGTTAAAATCGATTGCTCGGGGATCGATATATGGCGTCTCATCTAGACGCCATATATCGATCCCCGAGCGCGCTTATATCGATTCCGGAACAACACCAACCCCAACAGAGTTGCTGATTTGACAGGGGGAGCCGCGGACATCGATCCCGCGCGGTGAGGATGGGTGAGTAATCCGATCTTAGATATTCGACTTCAGTTACGTTATTCACGTAGCTGAATTTGCGTATCTAAGATCGATTTCCCCCCGTAGTGTAGACCAGCCCTTAATGTCTTCACACCTTCCCCCTGCAGGAGAATGGCTGTTTGACCAGCTCTATGCCTTGCTGTCTCTGAGGAACTGGTCTGTGGGTGTTCCCCAGAACTGTAACTTTTTCAGTAATATCATACTGTAAAATCTCACAATTTTACATACAGTGTTACTACACATTTTAACAGGAGGATAATATTCAGTAGGTTATGCGTTTTCTAATGATACCTCACAAGCCATACTGGGTACAAAATTGATCATAATTTTCTAGAAGAGTGAACACAGGGGTACAGATTGACACAGTGTCTGTGTGTGTGTTCCCAGCAGATATGTGGGTATTTCAATCCCTCATAAGCACAATGTTTGGCATCTTCAAGGACCTGGGGAACTGGTCCTGGGAATTCACTAGTTTAGCAAGTGTGAGACTGCATGAAATTGTGAGACACTTTGGTATTAATAATAAAATAATAGAATCTGATAAAATTGCAATGAATCATGCTAGGTATGCCATGTAAAGTGTCAGTGAAAATGTTATGATTTGCCAAGTATGATAATTTTGTTTCTATGTTTCTATCACCTTTGTATTGTGAGTTACAGATATGTAAGGTATATCTGTATTTCCAGACTTGTGCAGTTTTTCTGGGTGACACCCCCAGACATATTGGCATCAACATTGACTAGCATGTTTGATGGCCCATTGAGGGTCATCAGCTGTACAATGAACCTATGGACCAAGGGGATACACCTATTGAGTCAGCAAGACATGCCGGGGTTTGCCTGTGTACTGAAACCTCCAAAGCTTTTCCATGCCATGTGCTGTGAAGCTTGTGTTTGGGACACAGGAAGTACAAGCCACATGGCAAAAGGAATATAAAGCGCAGCTGCATCATCTCCATCTTGTCTTCAATCCCCCTTCCTACCTCTGGAGCAACTTCTCTACAAACTGAACCCTGGAACAAAGGACTGAATGACCCATCCAAGCTGTGGATGCGTTCAGACAGACTTTCAAGCCAGCAACTCACCAATACTGCTAAGAACCTGATATATCCATTTTGGAATGTATCTGACTGCTTTTCCATTTAAATTCTTTCTGTCTTTCTTTCTTTTAAACCTTTAGTTTAGATGCTAAAGAATTGTCTGGAAGGATGGAATTTAACTTCATTCTTTCATTTGTTCTTTCTTCTAAACATTTAGTTTAACTGCTAAAGGATTGGCTGGCAGCATGGTATTTTGGATGAGATCCAAACCTAGGGTAATGTGGCTAACCTTCTACCCACCCACTTCCTGGATCCAATTAGGATCACTCTCCTGCTGCCCTCTGGCCATGCTGTATCACAGTGAGCAGAGTTTTTAAATAACCTCTCACTGTACGGGACCTAGTTGCTGATTAGGAGTCAGAGAACTGTCATGCAATAAAGGGGGCCGTGTGATTTCTTTTTTCAGAGTCTCGTTAACCAGTGTGTGGGATCAGAAGCACAGTTTGTGACTGGTCAGTGAGTTTAACTTCAGTGTTAACCACCAGTATGGGGAGCATCTGCTCTCCCTTTTTCAGCCTGCTCTGACCTTGGCATTTTCAGTGAGGACTGCCCCAGACACACTAGGTCACACTAAGCACTGAAGATAAATTAACAGAATGTTTTTGATGATCAAGTTGTATGAAATCAACTGAACTCCTTTGTTTTCTTTCATCTGAGCGGAGTTTCTGGTTTTCCAACGTGATATGATCTCCCAGCTGGAACAAGGGGAAGAGCCATGGGTCCCAGAGCTCCAGGGTTCAGAGGAAAGAGAGATCCTGAGATCTCCCCGCACAGATGAGGAAACATTAAACCAACTCAGAATCTGTAAGTGCCTGAAGGAAACATCTAGGATGCCCTACAAAGCTCTTGGGAAGTCTCTCAGTTCATTATTGTCCATAGCAGGGGTCGCATCCGCAGGGTAAATATAGCTCAAGGCTTCCTCTAGATGCTAGCAGACACCGGGCAGTAGCTTTCTCCCTTCCCCCTGTGAAGTTGGATGGGATGTGAAGGCTGAATTGATCCCCTCCTCTCTCCTGTTGGGGGGAGCTGAGTTCCTGATTTTTATTTGTCCTCTCTCCAGCACTTGTTTTGGTTTGGCCTTCCCCTTTCCATCCCTGTTTGAGGTTTCTGTCTCTATCACAGCAGGTGATGCAATGACGTGTGAGGTTCAGCACAGACCAGAAAAAGAGCAGGGAAACCAGCCAGGGGAGAAACTGGATAAATTTATTTCCTGTCAGGGAACTCAGAAGGGCCTTAAGGAAAACCAGAATACAGCAGGAAATCTGCAGGGAAAAGGAAAAAAAAAATACATGTGCTGAGTGTGGGAAAAACTTCACTTACAAGATCAGGCCTTTCTCAACATCAGAGAAATCCACACAGGGGAGAGCCCTGTGAATGCACATGAGTGCGGGAAAACTTTCAGTCGCAGCTCGCACCTTATTGGGCATCAGAGAATCCAAACAGGGAAGAGATCCTATGAATGCACTGAGTGCGGGAAAAACTTTCAGTCGCAAGCTCACACCTTATTCGGCATCAGAGAATCACACACAAGGAGGGATCCTATGAATGCAGTGAGTGCGGGAAATTCCTTCCAATCGCAGCTCTCACCTTATTCCAGCATCAGAGAATCCACACGAGCAAGAAGCCCCTGCGAATGCCGTCAGCAGGCCTGCACAACTCGTAAAGTGGGTGATGTAGAGAAATCTCTGTATTAACTATCTCTATAAATCTTTATAACGTTGCATTGTGTTATTTTGTATTAAGTATCTTTATCTTTATGACATTGCATCCGGCATGATGTTATTTTGTAATTCATATGACTTGGCATTGTGCCTCTCTATTTTCATACAACTTTGTATAGATCCCTATATAGAAAATTGGTAGAAAACTTTGTATCAATGTTATAGCCCCTAAGGATAGTATAGTTAAAGTAAAAGAAAACATGTGCCTTTTTGCTAGAAGTAGAATAAGATCTTCCCCCGCACTCTGTAATCAATTGCTCTATTGACTGAATGAGGTGTGAATGAGTGAGGCTTGGAAGACACCCACCTCCAGACAGCTACAACAGTTGAAGAGGGAATGGGAGCCAGAGCAAAGGACAATACAACTTGTCAAGTGGGCCCAATAAAGAAGAGCAGACATATTGATGGCCTCAGGGATTAGAAGCAAGCACCTTCTTTAGAAAACACCTCTTTGAGCAGCATTGGGACAACACCCAGAGAAAGCAGCACAAAGACCAATGGACGCAGACCCAGATTTTGAATCTGGTCTAGATTTGCATAAGAGGGAAGCTGCTATAAATGCGAGGTGTCTTGCAGAAGAGACCCCGGATCTCGTCTTGTCACCATCGGAGACCATCGATTTGGAATCGGTAGAAGCCCGGCTCCACCCCTCCCCATCTAACTCACCTGGCCAGTGCAGTTAAGGGGAGCAACTAGTTGGTAACAACAGCAAGACGGAGTGTGTTTATGTCTGTGTGTGTGCGTGAATGCATTGACTGTGATATATATCTCATGTGCATATCATAGAGTATTAATTGATACCTGTATTACTAATAAATGTGGCATTTTGCCTTAATCCCCCTGAAAAGTTCCTGTACAGTACTTTGAGTAAAACAGCGAGGGCCACAATACTCCAAAGAAAACAGCTGAGGACCGAAACCCCCCCGGCCCTGCGGAAACACCCCCACTCAGGACCTCCCAGCCTGGCGGAAACACCCCGCCCAGCCCTGCAGAAACAAACCCTCCTTCCCAGCGCCGCCCCACCAAAACAGCTGTGGGTCAAAAGGAAGGTTGGTGGTGGGGAGGTGTTACTTGATGTTAAATCAACCAGGGACTCCCAGCCAAAGAGGTGGCTGGGAGCCCTCAGGGTCAAATTAAAGGGCCTGGGGCTCTGACGACTGGGGAACCCGGAGCTTTTCAGGGCTGGGGCATGGGATTTAAAGGTCCCAGAGCTCCTGCTGCTGAGGGGAGCCTGAGCCCTTGAAATCCCAGCCTCACTCCATCCCCTGGAGCTGCCGCCAGGATTCAAAGGGCTCTGTGCTGCCTGCAGCCACAGGGATCCCTGAGCCCTTTAAATCTCAGCTGCTGCCGGGATTCAAAGGGCTCTGGGCTGCCCGTGGCGGTGGGGAGCCCTGAGACCTTTAAACCTCAGCTGCGGCCCGGGAATCTCTGCGAGCAGCCCAGAGCCCTTTGAATCCCGGCCGTGGCTGGCAGGCCAGCTTTAGGAAGTTAGGGGCCCAATTTGAACATTTTTGGCGGGGCCCCGCAGGGATGATTAGGGGAAAAAAAGCCTTTCAGTTCTTAACAACCGGTTCCCTATAAAAATTTGTGCCACAGTATGTATTTTTTGTACCAAGTAGGGTTACCATATGTCCGTATTTTCCTCCCAGATGGCGATTTAAGAACCAAAAAGCCTGACATGTCCGGGAAAGTACAGATGTATGTTAACCCTACCTAAAAGTTCTTTTTTAAAAAGATGGGTCTGAACTAGAAATGAGCTCTGCCACTCCCTTAGGGTGTGCTAGGGTGCACATGTGTGGGTCCCAGCTGCTCCCTGCCCATCTCATTGAAGCAGGTGTGCAGGGTTACTTCCCTCGGAACTGCAGGGCACCAGTGAACATGGGGCTGGCTGGAGGTGGGGGAGGGGGAGGATGCGAGAGGTAGGGTCTGGCTGCAGGCTGGGCAAGGGGTGTGGGGCAGGCTGGAGACAAGAGGTGTGGGGTGGGCTGGCTGGCTTCAGGCAGGGCCACAGGGAGGGTGCGGCATGGGTTGGCAGGGCTGGAGACAAAGGAGTGCGGGACTGGCTGGCTTCAGGCAGCGGGGTGCGGCAGGGGTTGGCTGGAGACGGGTTGGTGCAGGGCTGAAGGCAAGGCAGGGGGTACGGGGTTGGCTGGAGACAGGGCAGGGGTGCAGGGCTGGTGCGGGCAGGGCAGGCAGTATGGCAGGGGTTGGCTGGAGACAGGGCAGGGGGTGCAGGGCTGGTGCGGGCAGGGCAGGCAAGTGTGGCAGGGGCTGGCTGGAGACAGGGAAGGGGGTGCAGGGCTGGCTGGAGACAGGGGTTGGTGCAGGGCTGAAGGCAAGGCAGGGGGTGTGGGGCTGGCTGGAGATGGGCAGGCTGCAGGCAGGAACTGGTGCAAGCAGGGCAGGAGGTGCGGGGCTGGTGCGGGCAGGGGGTGCAGCAGGGGCTGGCTGGGGACGGGCTGGCTGCAGGCAGGGCAGGGGGTGCAGGTACAGGGGGTACAGCCCATCCTCTATGGTGAGTGCCTCCTTCTCCTCCTCCTTCTCCTGCTCCTCCCCCCCTCCCACTAGGGTAGCAGCAGCAGCCTGGGGCTTGGGGGCTATTTCAAGGGCCCGGGGCGCCCCTGCTTCCACTGCCCCAGCTCTGTAAATAGCCGCGGGAACCCTGGGGAAGCGGCGGGGCTCCAGTGGCTATTTAAAGGGCCGGGGAGGTAGGAAGCAATGGGAGTCCTGGACTTTTTAAATAGCCCCCAGAGCCCCGCAGCCATACCCCAGGGCTCCAGCAGCAGGGCTCTAGTGGCAATTTAAAGGGCCTGGGGTTCAGCCCCTGCTGGGAGCCCCAGGCCTTTTAAATTGCCCCCTGGGGAAACTGGGCCACCCTGGTACAGCGCACTGGCTTTTGCTGGTACTGGGGCTTGGGTGCGGGGTCCTCTTAGGAGCGAGGCCGATTCAAGGGAATTGGTTAAATTGGCCTAAAGCCGGCCCTGGTGGCTGGGATTTAAAGAGCTCTGAGCTCCCCGCCCGCCTGCCCAGAGCCCTATAAATCCTGGCCGCGGCTGAGATTTAAAGAGCTCTGGGCTCCCTGCGGCTGCGGGCAGCTCAGAACCTTTTGAATCCCGGCCGCGGCTGAACTTTAAAGGGGTTTGGATTCCCCGCGGCTACGGGCAGCCCAGAGCCCTTTGATTCCCGGCTGCGGGACGCACAGTGAGACTTCACGGGCCGCACGTTGCCCGTGGGCCGTATGTTGTGCAGGCCTGGCATGGAGGGGCAAAATAGGTAAGAAATTTCCGTGGCCTGTCACTAGCAAATAGTAGCCACCATGGATCCTGCCAGAGGTGGCTACATCTTAGCACTGTGGGAAGCAACCCTTCACAGAGACCATTTGTCTTGTGGTTTGGGATACTTCTCAAGACATGCTGCACTCAGAGTGACCCCCTCATCCTGTGCCAGCTGGAGAAAAGAAAAGGGGCCAGCCAACTCTCCCACTACCAGCTGCGAACCACTGATCCCCAAACAGGGGGAGGCCTCTGGCTTTGATGTGTATTAAATATCAGGCTGGTCTCTTTCTTTGGCAAATATCTAACAGAGCTAAAAGAGGGAACAAATGATCCTCAAAGGAGAGGGGAAAGACAATCACTGGGAAATTTAATCCCCTGCAACATCCAGAATGGAGAGCGACTCAGGGCAACAGGTTCCCCGAAGGAAGAAGTTTTTGGGATTTAGAAACATAAGGAACAGCACAAAACTTGAGAGGATTGTTAATTGACATTTGATAATGACACAGAGGGAAACCTGAGCTTTCAGATCAGTGTTCAGAAATGAAAGACAAAGGGTGGAAATCAGAGATTTTGGATCCATTTTGCAAATTATAGAGAGGAAAGTGGAAAATCAGAGGGATTTTATATCAGTTGTTGATAGGAGGTAAAAATCTGAGTGTTTCACATGAATACTTGATAAATGAATAAGAGGAAATGGGCAAACATTTGCAAACATTTTGTGTTCAATAATCTGAGAAAAAGGTGTAAATCTGAGATTTTCTTATTATTTTATAATTAGAGACAGGAAAATCTCAGGGCATATTCAATTAGAAATAGACAACTAGAGAGAAGTGGGGCAAATGTTTAGGTTATTTTATTTGAATCTTTGAGATTTGCAAAGAATTGTGTCACAAACTGCATATTTGATAACATGAGAGGAAAACACCAAGATCTGAGGGAGAGAGTCACTTTCCTGTCAGGGCCCAGTGCTCCCTCCCCCTCCCCCTCCGGGGTCTCTCACTCACTGGGGCTCCAGGCGGGGCTGGTGCGGTCAGAGCCTGGGGCTGCCTAGGGGGCAGGTCCCAGCTGGAGAAAGCCCCCCCCCCGGCCAGGATAGGAATGTGCTACTGGTAGCAGCCTGGGGCTGGACCCTCTCTATGGGGGACACTTGCTCCCCCCTCCCCTTCCTGGCCCTTCCCACGCCCTGTTGCCAGCAGAGAGTGGCCCCCCCAGCCCGCCCAGAGGTGTCCCTGTCTCAGGCCCCCCCCCAGCCTCTGCCCAGTTCAGAAATCACTCGGGGGAACCATTTCCCACCTACACAAGGACAAATCACTGCAGGTGAAAATGGGGGGAAACACCCCAAACCTGAGATCTGAACTGGCCATTGGCAAAGGGGAGAGAAAATGGGGCACAATGGGGGGAGGGGAACAGGGAACTTCTCAGGGGTTTGAGAGGAAGGGGGTTGTCAGCCTGGATGTTGCTTGTTGCTCTCTAGGGAGAAAGGGGGCAGGACAGGAGAGGAGGGGGGTCTCCACGGAGGGGGCAGTGGTAATTCCGAGGGGATCTCAGCCCTCCCTTTTTTCTCCCCGCTCCTCAGGGGTCACCTGCTCTTCTCCCCTCGCCCCCGGCCATGTCCCGGCTGCACAGACATTTTCCATCCATCCCTTTCCCAGGTCTCCCCCCTCCGCACCCCCGCCCGACCCCACGCAGGGGCTGCTAGGTGTAATTCATGTTCAGTAGGGATTTCTCCCCTACTAATGCTGGGGTGTCCTTCTCCTATAGGTTAGGTCTACTAATGATCTCATCTTGGTGCCATGTGTGTCAGTTCATTGCCATGGCACTCGTGTGCTTAGACATCTGAGGATGCTCTATAGAAAAGCTCCTTGAGTGAGGGTGATCCACAGGGAGTAGCTCAAAGCTCCAAAGTGCCTGGCCAGGGGCAGGACATTGCACAGCAAGGGCGGGGTGTGGCAGTGACATCACAAAGGCCTTTTGCAGGACCTCACACTATTGGTCAAAGACTATTGGTGAGCAGGTGGTGACCTCACAGAGAGATCCTGACATCAGTCAGGGGCCAGGGGCTAGGGAAACCTCAGAGACCCCTGTGGCTTTGCTTCAGCAAGTCTCCTTCTCCAGGTCTCTGTCTGAGGACTGAGAGAGTATTCTGGTTCACGGACGTGAGCGCCAGGAGAAACCTCTTTCCAGTTTTCTCCTTCCCTTGTAGTGATTTTACTAGAAAACAGCCGTCCCTGCTTTAGAAGGTAAGAGCCTCCTGGAGGTGTGAAACCTGTTCAGTTCTGATCCATCTGGTGAGAGTTGAATTCTAGGCATGGAAAAACATGAGCTTAAGGAGGCAGAATTTTATTCCGCACCTGGGATTTTGTCCCTTAGAATCATGGGGACATTAGGGTTTGTCCTTTGTGTTTCACCTTTTCCTCCATCCACCTGTCCCTCCCTCCTTTCTCTTCATCTCTTCTTTTGTCCTTTCTCCTGTTCCCCTCCCAACACCAGGACGAGTGTGTGCGTGTGTGTTGCGGGGGAGTGCTCTGCAGCTCTCACTGTGGGAGTTCCACCCAAAAATGTGAGGCTGAAATAGTGCTCAGGCAGTCAGGGCTGGATTAACCTTTTGTTGGCCCTGGCACCAAACATATTTGTGGGCCCCAGTGTAGTCACTGTGGGCTCCGAGTGTGGGCCTGGTGGGGCAGTGCCATTGGTGCCTTCGTATACCCGGTACTGAACCTCAGAGACATTTTTCATTTTGATCACACACCTCTCCATGACTATATGCATTGCCATACACAGCTCCCTCAGCCCGCGGGTTTTCTTATTGAGCTGTACACCCATGTGGGTTTACCAGTGTCCACAGTGAGCAGAACTTTCATAGTGACCAAGGAAACTCCCCACAGATTTATCTCTTTCCTCATTCAGACCTTCTCTAGCCATGTCTCCAGTACCCCCCCATGTCACCAGTCACTGCATGTGGTCCTAGTCTCAGCTCAAAGTCCTAAAGCCAGCAGACACCTGATCAGTTCTGACAGATCCCTCCCTCAGCCCCCATCCTGCCATGTGAGCAAGCCACCTGCAAACACCATTTCCCCAAAGTGAGGACTTAGCCCTTGGGAATCTGAAGACACCAGCGTCTCTCCCTCTGCTCCCATCTACATGCTAGTCTGCTACCTGGTCACCACCACCTCTCCCCATACTTGTTTCCTTTCTACTTTGGACATGCTCCCAACCAGCTGGAAGCTCCCTCTGCAAGCCTGACCTGCTCCCGCCTTCCCTGCTCCCCCGACATTCCTTTCCTACTGGTGACCTCTGTTCCTTGAGGTTAACTCCAGTGTCTTTAGGTGCTCTAGCTTAATGGCCCCAGGAGTCATAGAGCCACTTGTAGTTTCTCTAGCTACAGCCATGGGGCAACTGCCAGAGGCCAGCCTTAGACAGCTGCAGCTACTAGCCGCAGGAGCGGAGGCAATGCCAAGGCTGAGCATGCTTGAACCTTGCAAGGGCAGCACTAGGGACTCTAAATCCTCAGCACTGGCCCTAGGCAGCTGCAGACTCTGGAGTTAGGCACTTTCCTCCTCTAGGTTCCTGCATGGTTACAGAACTGCAGTAAAGTGGAACAATTATCAGCTTCTGTGATTGGAAGATGTCTGGATCCATCTAATAAGACCGTCCTACATAAATGAGGAAAGTTGAGGTGCCTTTATTATTCTTTTGTTCCATTCTTTGTTTCTATGGGGAATTTGCCAGTGCAATATCACTGTCTTCCTTTTAAACAAACAAAACTAAAAAAAAAGTGTAATGGCTGTTGAAAATAGCAATTCCAGCCCTCGTTAGCACTGTGAAGACCCCAACGTTTGTTGCTCAATTTTCTCCTACTTTTTCTACAGTAAATGACAGTGGATCAGCATATTTGATTTGGGAGAAATGAAGTAACAGCTGCCCAAATTGAGCTTGAGCACTCCTGATTTTGAGGTGTTCAGATCTGGAAGGCAGGGGCTAGATTCCCTTTATGAATATTAGATACATCTGGAAAGGAAAAGTCAATTTCTATTTTCATGGCTCAGAAGTGGAAATCCTCCTGTCCTGTATCTGAAGCTGTCCAGGTCCAGTAGAGCCTCCCCTTCCTTACTTACCATTTTACCTTCTGGTGGGATCCACATACCTCCCTTGCCCAGCTTCAGATAGAGAGGGGCCCTGTCCAGTTAGTCCACCCAGTTCCATCTTTGGGGGCTGCCAGGCGAGGTCACACCAGCATCCCTAAGCCTGTCTGGGGAAGTCTTCTGAGGGTGCTACCTGGGCCAAAGCCTTCTACTCCTTGGTCACACCTCTTCCCTATTCACAGGTGGCACCCCCTTCTAGCAGCCAGCCCCCCAGCCACAGCAAGCTGCAGCGCATGGAGTCTCACAGCTTCCCCCCTCCCTTTCCTGTTGATAGCAGCCAAGGGAATGCTGGGAAATGTTCCTTCTCTGCTCCAAGGCAGGGAGCTGGTCAAGGAACTACAGCTCCCAGGGCCCTATGGGGTCTCAGCTCCCCTACTGAATCCAGGCTGCTCTGAGGCTCCCTTTCTGCAGAGGGGAGGAAGTTACTGTTACAGGTCCCTTCAGAGCTTGGGCCTAGCACTATGGCACCATGTCAAATCCAGTACTGCTCCCAACTCTATCCAGCTCTGCTGCTGGCAGGATCCCTTCCCATTCTTTTTGTTTCCTGTCTCCCCTCCAAGGAGAAGCTCTGCATTGTTCCTGTGTGGGGAATTGAACCCAGGCTGTCTGGGTGAAAGCCAAGAATCCTAACCACTAGACCACATGGGACTTCCATAACACGTTTACATGTTCATATTCAATAACACAATTAAACGTAGCCATTCAAAGTAGCCATTTAAAAGAAGCCATTCAAAAAACTTCAAAAACAGACTTCAAAGAGAAATTGCAGAGTTACAACTGATCTGCAAACTTAACACCATTAATTTGAGCTTGAAGAGGGACTGGGGGTGACTGGCTCACTACAAAAGCAATTTTCCCTCTCTTGGTATTGACACCTCCCTGTCAATTACTTGGAGAGAGCCACATCCACCCTGACTGAATTAGCCTTCAACACTGGTTCTCCCCTTGTATGGTAACTCCCTTTACATCATGTTCCAATATATATTTATGCCTCTATCTGCAATTTTCACTCCATGCATCTGAAGAAGAGGGCTTTTTACCCACGAATGCTTGTGTCCAAATAAATCTGTTAGTTCTTAAGGTGTCACCGGACTCCTCGTTGTTTTTGTGAAATAAAAGCAAAATGCACTCTAAGCTGATCTTAACCCTTTCAATGCCCTTACAAACTTAGATGCTTCTCACCACAGGCCGGCTGGTGGCTTTTCAGCCAGGCTCTCCCCTTTCGTCAGCGCTTCAGTTGCTTGGTGTGGGGGTGTCTGTAGATGTAGGTGGACGAGAGAGACAAAGCATGGCAAATGTCTCTGCTTTTATCATGTCCTTTCTTCCCTCTTGGCTTTGCTCCCCCTTCAGAGTCAGGTGAGCATCACTGCGTCTCTCCAAGCAAGTCTGAGCAATTCCCCTGGGGTGTCCTCTTGCAGGTAAGTGATTGCACTGTAGCTCCCTTGCTGAACAATGGCTGTTGATGGGTTGTTTGACACCCTGTCCGGGTGTTGGTTACTTTCCTTGCTGTTGTCACTGGGGAGCTAATATTTGGCTGACTCCCCCACCTTACAGCATAGTGATAACCACACTGCACAATTCTCATAACTTCATATGCATGAATGGTAAACATCTATGGGTAGAGAAATGACTTTCAGCAGATCATATCCTTTCCCCTGATACCTTACAAGGCATGCTCTGTATATAAGATCACGATTATATGAAAATGAGGAATATGGGGGTTACAGCACACTCCCCCAAAGGTACAGAATGTCACACTGAGATTCTATTTTCATTTGTTATGTAACAGCATTAAAGAGATCCAGTGACTGACCAATGGCATTTTCAAGTGCTAAAATGGCAAGCGCTGTTGGTCTCTCATTGGCCATCAGCGACTGAAGATACGGTTTAATGAGCCAGAGCTTCAAGGCGAGGGTGGCTCTGTCCACTGCCTTCCGTTGCGCTGCTGGGCACCAAGTCCCTGGCGGTCAATATGTGAAGCTGGGAGAAGAGAGTGGGGTGGCAAGCGGTGGTAGAACTTTTGCCACCAGGGTCTAGCTGTCTAACTTCCTCTTCGTACTGCTGGGCCCCCGTTGCCTTCAGGTAACACAGGAACTAAGGCAGGAATAGGGTGAGGAAGCAAGTAAAGCCGAGCAAGGAAGGCAAAAGTTAATCTTATCTTCATGGGCAGCTCGCAATGACGTCCTTTTTCTGTGCCACAGCTGACAACAACATCCCAGACAGAAAAGTAACAGGCCAAAAAGAAACCTAGCAGCTGCTGAAACAGTTCAGCTGGGAGCGTGCTAGACTAACAGGCTCTTCTATCCTCCTTTATGCACGGGCGGGATGTTTTCTGAGAGTGCAGCAGTTCCTTTAACTGCCACGAGTCCCTCATTTCAGGCTATGCAGCAGGAAAAGACAGCATGGGCTTCTGCACCGAGTTGGCCCACCTGACCTTTCATTCTTCTCTTGCTCTTTGTCAGCAAGGAGAAGAAAAAGAAGCTCTCCCTCAAGCTGGAGTCACACGGGCGAGGTAAGGACGACTTCCTGAGTGCTGGCTCCAGTCCTCTGCCCTGCCAGCTGACCTATCGAGGGGCTACCACCACATTCTCTAGATTTGTCCATCGGTCTGTGCCAGAGTGAGCAACAACCCAGTAGGTGGAGTTTCTGTAGTGTAGTGGTTATCACATTTGCCTAACACGCAAAAGGTCCCTGGTTCAAAACCAGGCAGAAACATGCTGGCTTCCTTTTCCCAGATCCCCTTGTTATTCAGAAAGGGCACTCCTCCTATTGGCCTGTCCCTGGGATAACTCCAACCCCTGCATGACAGAGGATGCTGACAGCAGTGGAGAAAGCACCTTGGTGTCAGGCTGGAGAACCTAGAGTAGTTAGGCCAGTCACCATTTGGAGGCTTGTGGCTTGGCCACCTCTGCTGTTGGAGGTTGGCCTATAGAGGCTCTCACTTCCTGCTGGGCTCCTTTGCGTGACTGGCCAAAGGAGGAAGTGAGGCAGGAATGGGGCAATAGAGGAAAGTTGAGCTGAGGAAGGCAGGGAAGAAGCGGTGAGGCTAGTGGGGTTAGTAGAGCACCACCCTTCATTCGGCAAAAGCCTGGGAGGTGTGGTTGGCTGCTGGGAGGTAGAATCCTGTGCCTGCCTCTTGGCGTCCCAGGAGTGGCTACTTGCAGCCCAGAGAAGAAGGGAGGTTCTGGGTGAAAGGAAAACAAGCAAAGCTGAGTCCAAGTGAGAATGCGGCTCCTTTACTGGCCACCTGGGGGCATGACTGATGGTTTTAGAGGTGGAGGCTGGGCTGGCTGTGAGCAACTGGGATCCAGGAAACCCCCACCTGCCCTTCTGAGGGCTGACCCATGGAGGTGCGGTTGGCTGCTGGGAGACAGACCCCTGTGGCTGCCTGTTTGGCATCCCAGGGATGGCTCCTTGCAGCCCAGGAGAACGGGTTCTGGGGGGAAGGAAAAGCAGCAATGGTGAGGCTGAGTGGGCTCCTTTCTGGCCGAGATGGTGGACTGTGGTGAGTCTGGGAGTTGCCTGTAAGCCATAAGTGGGACGTAGTGCAGTGAAAACTGCTGCTCCATTCTGGCCGACCTGGGGGCGCCATGGATGACTTGGGAGTGGGGGCAGGGCGCTGGCTGTGAGCAAATGGGATCCAGGAAGCCCCAGCCTGCCACCTCCAGGGGCCGAGTCTTCTCTCTCACTGCCATGGGAGCCCGACCTTAAGCCTGCCCAGCATGTGCAGCAGCTCGAGCATTAAGCTTCCTGTGTGCATAACTGAACTACGCCTAGTGTAATAAGGTGTAAAGTTTAGATTGTGAATTATCTTTAATTTCCATGGTAATTTACTTTGATCTTTTAATTCCTACCACTTATAATCCTTAAAACTCCATCTTTCTGTAGTTAATAAATCTGTTTTATGCTCTACTTAAACTGGTGTATTTTGCTTGAAGTTCTTGGGAATCTCAGCTCCATTACAAGGCTGGTTCATGTACTATTCACAGTGAGGGAGGGGTGGACCCTGTGTAATAAACTCACACTGATCAGGCTTCTGATTAAGGCAAGATGGTATGATCCAGGGGTGCAAGGCTGCAGAGCTGTAGGGGGGGGCGACTTTCTATCATTAGTGTTATGAGTGGCTGCAGAAGCATTCATGTAATTCAGTTGGCTGTGTCCCTACCTACGGATGTCTGTGTAAGTGCAATATCTGCCAGAGATTCAAGCTTGTCTCAGCATCACATGTGTGAGAGGGAGCCCAGGTGGTGGGACAAAGGGCTCAGGGGTCCCACTGTTCAGTTGCATCCCATAGATCCCATCACAGACTTTCAACAACCACAGCGGGTGCTCACTGAGACAGAGAGAGAGATGCCAAAATAGTGATCTCCAGTGCCAGCAGACATCAAACTATCAGAAATTCTGTGAACAGAGAAGACCCTGCTAGTGGAAAATGCCTTTGAAAAAGGCCCTTCTGTCCCCAGCTGTGGTCGTACAGTGCTCAGTGCTCTGCGTTGTGGCCTCAAGAGTCATGGATGCAAGTTGAGTTACGATGACCTTTTCCTTGTCTCCACATTTCTTAGGTGCCTCTTCCAACACTTGTCAGAAAAAATGACCGGTTTCTTTTGGAAGCATTTGCACTGCAAGGCAGAGGCAGTCTTCTCTGCTTCTTCAAAAGATTGACCAAAAAGTGGGAGGAGTGGACAGATTTGGCAACGCACCACTGGGTGCTGCATCTCTAACCTCTACTTTACCTGGCAAGTGCCTCTGGGACTTTTCTCCCAGCTGCTCCATTTTTCATCAGTGACAATCAAAAGGAAGATGACATGACATCTGTGTGTGGACATCCCCAGCGAATCACAAGGACGTGTGGTGCAGGCTTTTGTGTTGCAGCAATTGCAGTCAAAGCAACCACCATGCCAATGCCAGTCACAGCAGCCTTTTCATCAACTCCAGGCTTGTGATTTGATTCTTTCCAATGTTTCTCTCCAAAGAAGCCTTTTCCTTAGCAAGCAATGACTTGGATACCAAGGGAGGTCTCTTCTGTTTCCTAGAAAGACACAGGAAAATGTGAGCAGAGGAGACAAAACCCGTAGAACAAGGTACTACTGGGAGTTGAACCCAGGATCTCCTGTTTACTAGACAGGTGCTTTAGCCACCCAAGCCATGGTGCCTGCCTTGAGAAAATACTTGCAACTGTTCCCTTTGATGGTCCAGGACAACACCTGCAAATTCCAAACTACAGACATTCCCCATTTCCCTCAAGACTTGCACGGAAGAACTGGCAGGCCAAGCCAGGATCTTCTGGTTACTAGGAAGACACTTCAGCCAGCTCTTCCCAAAGATCACTATCTAAAGACCTTTAAACAGCCTCTGTAGATGTTCACTGACAAAGAGATGCCAAAATAGAGTTCTCCACTGCCTGCAGCCATCACACTACCAGGAGTTCTGCGCACAGAGAGGCCCCTGCTGGTGGAAAAGGCTTTGGTAGAGACTCTTCTGACACCAGCCTGTGCTCATATACTGTTTAGCACTTTGTGTTGTGACTTCAGCATCCACAGATGCCAGTTGAGTTGGGGGACATTTTTCCTGTCTCCACATTTGTCTAATGGCTCCTTTCAACACTTGCCACCAAAAAGACTTGTTTCTTTTGCAAGCAATGTGCAGCTAGGCAAAGGCAGTCTTCTCCATTTCCTCAGAAGATCACCAAGCTGTGGGGAGAGAAGACACATTCAGCCAAGCTGGATGCTGAATCTCCTCTTTGTTCAGCAGGTGTCTGTGAAGGACATAAATCTCCACCATGTAGAGGGCAAGAATAGGAGTTTATTACACACAGAACTGGCAGAGTGTCACCTTGCTTATTAGGCTCAGAGACACTGTTAATTGATTACAATAGAATATATAGATTTTCCATGGGTGGGGGAAAGAGACGGGGTAGGGAGTTCCAAACTCTGGGATAGGTTTTGCAGCAAGACATGATAAGCACAGTAGCCAAAGGTTAACAGGTTACATAATGTCTCCACCCATGGTCTCAAGTTAGCAAGTTAACATTTCATGAATACTTTGATAAAATGTTATTAGTATAAAATATCTATGCTGAATTCTGATTTGAGGTCCATAGGAAAGGAGCAACTCCTTTGATTGTCCTCCAGGTACATTCCTAGGGTTTAAAGCAAAGAAACAGTGAAAGTATATGGCAATAAAGATTGTTTTCTGTGTGTCTTAAGGCAAGGCATTGGTCCCTGGGAAGGGAGGTGGAAGGATGCCATATCTTATATTGACATCTGCCAACTTTTCATAAACTCAAGGTTGGATCTCTGGGAAGAACGTCTCCCTACAGAAGAGACTTACACAATAGGAACAGGGATTCTTTGTTCAATCTGCAACTCTGAATAAGATACAATTCTTTAGTTCTTAGCTCCAACACCTGGCAATTTGCTGACCAAGCCTATCTTAGCAAGCAAGGCTTTCTGTTTACCCAGCTTTCTTTTAGCTGGTCACTATTTGCTAGGCTTCTGGTCCCTTGATTATACTCTGGACTTTGGGTCTGGAAAAGAGCTGGCACAATCCATAGACCAGGTTGTTATATAATATGCACATGAATTTTAACCCTTCACATACAGTAATGGCAAAGTTCTTGGTTCAGGCTTGTAGCAGTGATGGAATAAACTGCAGGTTCAAATCAAGTCTCTGGAGTCCATCCACAGCTGGATGGGTCATTCAGTCCCTTGTACAGAGCTTCAGTTTGTAGCAAAGTCCCTTCAGAGGTATGAAGCAGGACTGAAGACAAGATGGAGACGAGGCATCAGCCTTTTACAGTCTCTTGCCATGTGGTCTTTGTTTTCTTTGTCCCAAGGACACTCTATCCAGCACGTGGCATAGAAAAACCTTTGAGTTTTGTCCATAGGCAGGTCCCTGCATACCTTGCTGAGCCACAAGGCATATCTACCTTCTCTCAATGGGTTGATTGTAGAGCTGATGGTCCTTAATGGGCCATCAAGCAGGCTAGGCAGAACTGACACCAACTTGTCTGGCTGGGGTGTTCCTCGGAAGCATAGCACAAGTTTGAATACAGACAGCATAGAGCCAATATTCATAAAGTCAACTACAAAAATGATACACATCTAGAGATAGCATCATTATAATCAGCCAATCAGAACCTCTCCATAGACCCCTTTCACAACAACCTTTCTATCATATTGGCTGCAAATATAGAACAGTGGTCACAATGGTGATCTATAAAGTTACAGATTATGTCAATAACATCACAGGAGGTGACACGGCATCAGTGAGACTGATATTGGAATACTGTCTCCAGTTTTGGTGTCCTCATTTGAAAAAGATACTGTGAAATTGGAGCTGGGGCAGCAAAAAGCCACCAAAATGTTCTGAGGGCTGGAGAAAAATGCCTTCTAGTGAGCTATTGAAAGAGCTCCATCTGTTTAGCTTATCAAAAGAAGATTGAAAGGTGACTTCACTGAAGTGTTGAAGTGCCTTAATGGAGAGAAAAGATTGTGTATTAAAGGGCTCTTGAATGGAGCAGAGAAAGACATAACAAGACCCAATGATTGGAAGATGAAAAGAGACAAATTCATATTACAACTAAGCCCCAAATAGTCAACAGCGAGGATGATTCACCACAGGAACAAGCTACCAAGGAAAGTGGTGGAATCTCCATCCCCTGAAGTCATTCAATGAAAACTAGATGCCTTTCCCCCAGAAGTAGCTATTGTGTCATGCAGGAGGCCTGTGATATGCAGGGGGTCAGATTAGATGCTGTAATGGTCTCTTCTGGCCAGAAAGTAGTTAATTATACAGATACTAGTTTTCGGAAAAACTGAGTGTAGCATTGGGAGCAGCATCTGAAGTTTTACTGTCTAGCCAGCTTACTGCCTAGAACGAACGCTCCTTGAGTGGAGTGACCACAGGGAGTAGCTCAAACCTCCAAAGGGCCTGGCCAGGGAAATTGATGCTAGCCTTGGTACATGGACGCACACCGCCGAATTAATGTGCTTAGTATGGGCCTGTGTCCTCGACTTTATACAATTTCCAGAGCGTTGCACTGTGGGTAACTGTCCCATAGTTCCCGCAGTCTCCCCTGCCCATTGGAATTCTGGGTTGAGATCTCAATGCCTGATGGGGCAAAAATAGTGTCATGAGTGAGTCTGGGTAAATGTCATCACTCAATCCTCCCTCCATGAAAACAACAGCAGACAATCATTTTGCGCCCTTTTCCCTGGATTGCCCGGCCAGACGCCATAGCACAGCAACCATGGAGCCCGTTCAGCCTTTTTTCACTGTCACCGTATGTCTTCTTTATAGTGCTGACAGACGTGGTACTGCAGTGCTACACAGCAGCATCCCCTTGCTTTTTGCAAGTTAGCAAAGATGGTTGCAGAGTTAGCAAAGATGGTTACCAGCCCTACTGTACCGTCTGCTGCTTTGCAAGTTGACAATAACAGATACCAGTTATACTGCACCAGCTGCCTCCTCTCTCTAGCTCTGCGAGACCACTAGGGAGCGACCCTTCCTGCGGGATTAGGGAGCTGCCTCCTCTCCTAAACTCTGCGAGACCACTGGGGAGCAGTCCTTCCTGTGGGATTAGGGCGCTGCTTTCTGTCCCTAGCTCTGCGAGACAACTGGGGAGCGGCCCTTCCTGAGGGATTAGGGTGCTGCCTTCTCTTCCTAGCTCTGTGAGACCACTGGGGAGCGGCCCTTCCTGCGGGAAGCAGCGCTGGCTTCCCTTCCCAGCTCTGCCAGGAGCCTGAGGAGCAGCCCTTCCTGCGGGATTAGGGCGCTGCCTTCTCTCCCTAGCTCTGCGAGACCACTGGGGAGCGGAGATTCTTGCGGAATTAGGGATCTGCATGCTCTCCCTAGCTCTGTGAGACCAATGGGGAGTGGCCCTTCCTGCGGGATTTGGGCGCTGCCTCCAATACCTAGCTCTGCGAGACCACTGGGGAGCGGCCCTTATTGCGGGACTAGGGCGCTACCTTCACTTCCTAGCTCTGCAAGACCACTGAGGAGCGTCCCTTCCTGCGGGATTAGGGGACTGCCTTTTCTCCCTAGCTCTGCGAGACCACTGGGAAGCAGCCCTTCCCGCAGGATTAGGGCGCTGCCTTCTCTCCCTAGGTCTGCGAGACCATTGGGAAGCGGCCCTTCCTGCGGAATTAGGGCGCTGCCATCTCTCCCCAGCTCCGCGAGACCGCTGGGGAGTTTCTCTTCCTGAGGGATTATGGCGCTGCATTCTCTCCATAGCTCTGCGAGTCCTCTGGGGAGCTGCCTTCCTGCGAGATTAGGGCGCTGCCTTCTCTCCCCAGCTCTGCGAGACCACTGGAGAACGGCCCTTCCAGCGGGATTAGGGCAATGCCTCCTCTCCCCAGCTCTGCGAGACCACTGGGGAACGGCCTTTCCTGCGGAATTAGGGCACTGCATTCTCTCTCTAGCTCTGCCAGGGCCTGGGGAGCAGCCCTTTCTGCGGGATATGGGTGCTGCCTTCTCTCCATAGCTCTGGGAGACCTCTGGGGAGCTGCCCTTGCTCCGGGATTAGGGCGTTGCCTTCTCTCCCTAGCTCTGCGAGACCACTGGTGAGCGGTCGTTACTGCGGGATTAGGGCGCTGCTTTCTCTCCCTACCTCTGCGAGACCACTGGGGAGCGTCCCTTCCTGCGAGACTAGGGGGCCAACTTCTCTACCTAGCTCTGTGAGATGACTGGGGATCGGCCCTTCCTGCTGGGTTAGGGCGCCGCCTTCTCTCTCTAGCTCTGCGAGACCACTGGGGAGCGACCGTTCCTGTGGGATTAGGGTGCCGCGTTTGCTCCCAAACTCTGCGAGACCACTATGGAGGCGGCCGTTCCTGCGGGATTAGGGCGCTGCCTCCTCTCCCTAGCTCTGCGAGACGACTGGGATCAGCCGTTCCTGCGGGATGAGGGCGCTGCCTTTTCTCCCTAGCACTGCGAGAACACTGGGAGCAGCCCTTACTGTGGGATTAGGGCACCCCCTCCTCTCCCTTGCTCTGTGAGACCACTGGGGAGCAGCCCTTCCTGCGGGATTAGGGCGCCACCTTCTCTCCCTACCTCCGTGAAACCACTGGGGAGCGGTCCTTCGTGCGGGATTAGGGCGCTGCCTCCTCTCCTAGCTCTGCGATACGACTGGGGATCAGCCGTTCCTGCGGGATGAGGGCGCTGCCTTTTCTCCCTAGCTCTGCGAGAACACTGGGGAGCAATCCTTCCTGTTGGATAAGGGCGCTGCCTTCCCTCCCTAGCTCTGCTAGACCACTGGGGAGACGCCCTTCCAGCGGGATTAGGGTGCCTTCCCTCCCCAGCTCTGCCAGGGGCCTGGGGAGCAGCCCTTCCTACAGGATTAGGGCGCTGCCTTCTCTCGCTAGCTCTGCGAGACACTGGGTAGCGGCCATTCCTGCGGATTAGGTAGCTGCCTGCTCTTCCTAGCTCTGCGAGACCACTGGTGAGCGGCCCTTCCTGCGGGATTAGTGCGCTACCTCCTCTACCTAGCTCTGCGAGACCACCGAGGAGCGGCCCTTCCTGCGGGATTAGGGCGCTGCCATCTTCTCCCTAGCTCTCTCGAGACCACTTGGGAGCAGCCGTTCCTGCGGGATTAGGGCACTGGCTTCTCTCCCTAGCTCTGCGGGACCACTGGGGAGCAGCTCTTCCCGCGGGATTAGAGCGCGGCCTTCCCTCTCCCTATGTCTGCGAGACCATTGGGAAGCGGCCCTTCCTGCGGGATTTCTTCGCTGACTTCTCTCCCCAGATCTGCGAGACCACTGGGGATCGGCCCTTACTGTGGGTTAGGGTGATGCCTCCTCTCCCCAGTTTTGCGAGACCACACTAAAGAACGGCCCTTCCTGCGGGATTCAGGCCGCTGCATTCTCTCCATAGCTCAGCGAGTCCACTGGGGAGCGGCCTTACTGCGGGATTTCGGTGCTGCCTTCTCTCCATAAACTCTGGGAGACCTCTGGGGAGCGTCCCTTCCTCGGGATTAGGGTGCTGCCTTCTCTCCCTAGCTCTGCGAGACCACTAGGGAGTGGACCTTCAGCGGGATAAGGCTCTGCCTTCTCTCCCTAGCTCGTCCGCGGGCCTGGGGAGCATCCCTTCCTGAGGGATTAGGGTGCTGCCTCTCTCCCCAGCTCTGCAGAGACCAGTGGGGGGCGGCCCTTCCTGCGGCATTAGGACGCCGTCTTCTCTCCCTAGCTCTGCGAGACCACTGGAAGCTGCCTTTACCTGCGGGGTTAGGGCTCCGCCCTCTCTACCTAGCTCTGAGATGCCACACTGGGGAGCGACCGTTCTCGCGGGATCATAGGGCGCCGCCTTCTCTCCCCAGCTCTGCGAGACCACTGGGGAGCAGCCCTTCCTGGGATTAGCACACGCCTCCTCTCCCTTGCTCTGCGAGGACCACTGGGGAGCGGCCCGTCCTGCGGGATGAGGGCGCTGCCTCCACTCTCTAGCTCTGAGAGACCCACTAGGGAGCGGCACTTGAGCTGCGGGATTTGGAAGCTGATTCTCTCCTAGCTCTGCGAGACACTGAAGAGCGGGCCTTCCTGGGGATTAGGGAGCTCCCTCCTCTCCTTAGCCTTTGCTAGGGACCAACTGGGGAGCACACCTTCCTGCGGGATAGGATGCCGCCTTCTCTCCCTAGCTCCACGAGACCGCTGCGGAGCGGTCCTTCCTGCAGGAGGAGCGGGGCGCTCGCTTCCCTCCCCAGATCTTACAGGGTCCTGCGGAAGCAGCCCTTCTGCGGGATTAGGGCGCAGGCTTCTCTCCCCTAGCTCTGCAAGATCCACTCGGGGAGCGGGCCCGTTCCTGGAGGGAGTTAGGGCAGCTACCTCCTTCCCTAGCTTCTGCGAGAACACTCGGAGAAATCTTCCTGTGGGAGTAAGGCGCTGCCTTCCTCCATAGCTCTGCAAGACCACTGGGAGCGGCCCTTCCTGCTGTATTAGTGGTGCTGCCATCTGTCATACCTAGCTCTGCGAGACAACTGGGGAGCGGCCCTTACTGAGGGGAGCGGCGCTGGCTTCACTCAACAGCTCGCAAGAGCTGGGAGCAGCCTTCCTGCAGGATTAGGGCGCTGCCTTCTCTCCATAGCTCTGCGAGACCACTGGGGGAGGCCATTCCTGCGGATATTAGGAGCTGCCTGCTCTACCTCGCTACTGCGAGGACACTGAGGAGCGGCCAGCTTCCTGTGGGATTAGGGCGCTGCCCTCCTCTACCTAGCTGTGCGAGACCACTGGGGATCGGCCATTCCTTCCGGGATTAGGGCGCTGCACCCTCTC